>NW_026599704.1:0-26988 GCF_029784135.1 Toxorhynchites rutilus septentrionalis
ACACCATACCGCCGTCCTCGCGAATCGCGCCTGGCAGTACAAACTGCACTGCACTAAATGCTGAATCATCTGAAGATGGACAGTCCTCCCTCCCTGGGAAAGGTATCTTCAAGGAAGAAACCTAAAAATCAATCTCAATCCAACCGAACACACTTCATCCCAATCGATTGCTTTTCATGAACCCACCACCCCTAACAAACCTACTCCTGTTATCGAAAGAAAACAAAAAAAATATATATATATTCGAATGAATCGATTATTGTAAAATGCCCCAACGATGATTGATCCATAATCGAGTAAACGAAAAATTTAGACATCTCTAGCCGTGGATATGACGGTTTGCACCTGGTCGAAGAAAATGCGAAAGTAAACAACAATATTTGATTGTAGTTTTACACAATATTCTATGATAAGTGGAAAACAATAAAATAAACTCTTTTGCTTTAAAACAATATTGATAGTCCTGAAAAGGACTGAATTTGATTTCTCGTGTTGTGCTGTTGTTTTAGTCGGACCACTACTACTGGCTACGTTGTTCACTTTTTGGCAGCGGTAGCTTTTTTCGGAGCTGCTGCTGCTTTCTTTGGCTTTGGCGTTTTCGGTTTCTGTGCGGCGGTTTTCGAGGGTTTCGTTGGCTTTTGCTTCGGGGCGGTAGCAGCAGCTTTCTTCACACTGCCGGTCTTCTTGGCAGCCTTGGCACTCGCTGCCTTGGTTTTCTTCTCGCTGGCCACCACCTTCTTCACAGCAGCAGCAGCAGCAGCAGCTTTCGGTTTTTTGGCTGCGGTTGCTGTATTTTTCTCCCCGGTAGCAGCGGCAGCTTTCTTCTTGCCAGCAGCAGCGGTAGCCTTTTTCGGCTTCTTCTCGGCGGCTGCCTTCTTGGATTTCTTATCCCCGGAAGCGGTACCCTTTTTCGCTGCTGCTGGTGCTTTCTTAGCCGACGAGCCACTCTTCTTCTCCCCGGTGAACTCCTTTTTGGCCTTTGGGGGGATCTTGAACGAGCCCGACGCACCAGTGCCCTTCGTTTGCACAAACAGGCCCTTGACGACACCGTTCTTCAGCGCTTTCTTGATGAACGGAGTTAGCTTCGCCACATCCGCCTTGTAGTTGCCGGCCAGGTATTTCTTGATGGCCTGCAGCGATGAACCGTTGCGCTCCTTCAGCGTCCTGATGGCGGCCACTATCATCTCGTTAACCGGTGGATGGTTGGCGGGCTTTTTCGGCTTCTTCGCTGCTGCTGCTGCCGCCGCTGATTTGCCGCCTGCCTTTTTCGGCGATTTCTCACTGCCCACGGCTGGTGCCGCCAACGGGCTCTCGCCGACTGCCTCGGTAGCTGCGTTATTGTCCGACATCTCTCTGCTTCCTCTGCTGCTTTTTCAGCGCTTTTCCCTGTTTTGTTTTGTTTCGTTCCGTACCGTTACGGTCTGTGTCTTCTCCTAATACTGCGTGCGTGCGTGCGAGCGAGCTGTATTAAAGAGCGGAGTTTGTAATTTCCAAAAATTGCTACCCCGCTGAAGGTCCACTTTCGGCGGCTGTGTTAGGGATGCGGTCGGGTGACGTGCTCGTTTTGTGCTCGCACTATGCTAGGTACTGTTTCGGAGCGCCAACTTTTCTAGAGGCCATTTCGTCCCCTCTGGTGGCCTCTAGTGGCCAAAGCCACATACTCTATCTATCTGTGATAGTCCCCGGTCACAATGGGACGCATCCGATGTCCAGCGCAGACCAATAAAGGGACGAAATTCGATCCCGAACAGCACTGTGCCGTCTCACACCGGGTGCAATCCGACGGAAGTGTTCCGTTTCCGGCCAATCGCCCGATCGGACCGTTTCGAATTACCACAGCTCGGCGGGTGGGAAAGTTTCCCTACAGAATGGTGCATTGGTTGTTCGGATCCGGGTAAGCGGTCAGCCCCTAGTGACCGGCCAAGAAGTACCATCCGCGCCAGCAGCCGTTCTCAATAGCATGACAGCTGCTAGTCCATCCGCCGCCGCCGCGGACAGATGCCCACGATGGTCCTACCGGAATTAAATATTAAATATTATTTTGTGACCTGCTAGGAGTAGGGTCAGTGCCGGAATAAAATTACCACGATTCGAATTTAATTTGGAGAATATAATTTTCCTATAAATTCATCAAATTCATATTACAGTGATTTCAGTAAATATAGTAAATAAATTGCTTACGACTAAATCCCTTCACTATTCTTCCAGTCCTTCAGTCTTTCAGCTGTGTTCATCTAGCGTAACCTAGTCCCTAATCCGTATTACCAAGATTAAGCTCTGGACATTGTAGCTATATATTAAGAATAAGGCTCACCACTAGTGTCAAGACATTATAAGCAGCATTCAAGCACTGTATATATATATAAAAAAAAAAAAAAAGGTTCACGTGGAACTACCTTAGCTTAGCAATCATTCGTTTGTATTGATTAAATTCTTGATTGAATGAAACAGTTTCCAAATTCAATTGAGTTCAATATATTTGCTCTGTGAGTGAAAAAAATGAACAAATGCCGTGTAAAGTCAATTCATTTATTGTGATTGATTGTTCTTCGTTACAAGTAAATTTAATGACGGACCTTTTACGTTTGGTATGATGACTAGAACAAAATATATGTACGGAAGAATTATCAAACGTTTGATGAACCAGCCTAAGGCTGAAAATCTTTCCAATAAAGACAAAAAAAAAAAATTATCAAACGATTATTTTATTTTACATTTCCCTCTGAAGTTTACATCCCAAAAGTGTACATACTTCTCGAATCTCGAATTTGCTTGAAACTGGGAAGTTCATTCGCTTCTAGTGGCTGCACGATTTTCCCAGGTTCCTAAGTTTAGAAGATCATGTTAGGACAGACATATTCCACTCTGCACAAAGGCAAGCGAGGACAAAAGTACTCGCAGTTTGCATTTATTTGCAGAGCCGATTTCCCCAGAAACCTCGGTTTTGAAGTCTGTGTTAGGGAAACACATTTCAATCGGAACAAAAATACCCCCGATTTGTATGAATTCGCAATGCCGATTTCCCCACGCTTCATGGATTTGAAGTCTGTGTTAGGGAAACACATTCCAGTCGGAAGGGAAGGTATTGAATTAGAGAGACTTTAAACTCTGAGAGTTCATTCGTCTCTAATCCAGTCGGAACAAAAATACCCCCGACTTGCATGAATTTGAAATACCGATTTCTCCAGGCACCTTGGTTCAGAAATCTCTATTAGGGAACACATTTCGGTGGGAACAAAAGCTCCCCCTACTTTCGTGTGTTCTTTTTCTTCTTTTTGGCTTTAAGAGGGTTTAAACTTTTCAGTTCACTCGCCTCTAGGCTCTTTCGTGTGCTTGCAATGCCGATTTCGCTGCTTGGTTTTAAAGTCTGTGTTAGGGAACATTTTTCGATGAGAACAAAAGTCCCCCTACTTTCATGTATTTGCAATGCCGATTTCCCCAAGGCTGCTTGGTTTTGATGGTTGTGTTAGGGAAACCGTAAATCGGGCCAATCAAAACGATGCAGTTAGGGCGTTTAGATAACGCCTAATATTTTACAGTTATTCAATTGTTTATCTAATGAAAAACAACATTTTGTTAGTTGCGATAGATGCGTAGAAATATTCCCTATCAAGTGATGCAAACATCTCTCCTATCCAGTACGAAATGTTCGAGCTATAAGCATTCGAAATCTTTCATTTTTTCCTGCATGTTCTGTGTTTAGGTTTTCATTTTACCCTCCATATATTCCGGTTAGACGTAGTCCCACGTCAAAAAAATCATTTCTCTACGTTGACTTCACGGTGACGAGACGTTGCATGTGTAGCGCACTTTATTCGGCTGTCATAGCTGCTTCCGCTTCGCTGTCAATCATGTTTATCGCTGACGCTAGGTGCAATGACTTTGACGGTATGTAACAGTATCTTACTTCTAAATAAACTTCGACTGTACAAGGTTCCGGAAAATCGAATGTTCGGAATTGAAGCACTTCTCTCCGAACTTCTGAATAAATTGGTGGAATTTCACTACTAGGGTATCGAGGCAGGCTCTCCCGTGAACCTCCGACCTTGTGAACTGTGTTACGAAAGAAATTTCTTCCGGATGCGTTGGAGTCTCTGGATGGTTGAGGGAATGGGATTGTGTTTTGGATTCGATGGAGTGTGGAGCCGATGATGCGTCGTAGGCCCTGCTGCTGCTTCAAGTACGTGTCAATTGGGTATTCTCAATCACCGGGGAGATGATTTGTTGGTAGAACAATGAAAGCATGAGCACGAGTGAGTTTTGATGTTAAGAGGCTTTAAATTTTTCATTCAGTTCATTCGCCTCTAGCCTTGAGAAAAGATACTTGGAGAACTCGCGGCCGTTAGTCGACTGGTTGCAAACTGGATTGACGACCACTGAATCGTGAATGGGCATGCATGAATGGATGCATCGGTATTTGAAGGACTCGGCGGCAGGGGTTGGGAAGAAGTTTTGGGGGGTTGTAAACAACAACAGGGAGTTCTAGCCGAACAAGATGGGGATATCGAGTGATAACAAAACAATAAACTCTTTAGATTAAAGACGATTTTATGGCCCTGAAAAGGGCCGTTTTGTTTTTTGACTTGTTTCGGAATCAACGCCTTCGGGACCAGCTCTTTACTTAGAGCTGGTATACTTCGTCACCGCTTTGGTACCTTCGGAAACCGCGTGCTTGGCAAGTTCACCGGGTAGTAGCAGACGGACTGCGGTCTGAATTTCCCGGGACGTGATGGTGGAACGTTTGTTGTAGTGGGCCAGACGCGAGGCTTCAGCTGCGATACGCTCGAAGATATCGTTGACGAAGCTGTTCATGATGCTCATCGCCTTCGACGAGATACCGGTGTCGGGATGGACCTGCTTCAGCACCTTATAGATGTAGATAGCATAGGATTCCTTCCTGCGGACTTTCTTCTTCTTCTTGTCCGTTTTCGAGATGTTTTTCTGCGCCTTGCCGGACTTTTTGGCGGCTTTTCCACTAGTCTTCGGTGCCATCGTGTTTGCTAGTAAGAACTACGTGTGAATTCGACGAGCGAACAAATCGTACTGAATAATTTTGTTTTTTTCACGCTCTTTTTGCCTTTGACCGCTTGTTCGTTCATCTCGCTAGACCCGCCCCTTTGGCTGAGTCTGCCGATTTGTCTCTATCCTGTGAGCGTGTACCGCTAGAGTACAAAACGTCCGGACCCCGTAAAAAAAGATATCATTCTCGTTCAAACCGTACCCCAGTGTGGTTCTATCGCATCGACAAGACAACACAAGCAGCTATGTCTGGACGTGGCAAAGGAGGAAAAGTTAAGGGAAAGGCAAAGTCCCGCTCCAACCGTGCTGGTCTACAGTTCCCCGTCGGTCGTATTCACCGATTGCTCCGCAAGGGTAACTATGCCGAGCGGGTTGGTGCTGGTGCACCAGTATACTTAGCCGCGGTTATGGAGTACCTGGCCGCCGAAGTGCTCGAGTTGGCTGGCAATGCCGCCCGCGACAACAAGAAAACCCGCATCATCCCCCGTCATCTACAGCTTGCCATCCGCAACGACGAGGAGCTGAACAAACTGCTGTCCGGAGTTACCATCGCTCAGGGCGGAGTACTGCCAAACATCCAGGCTGTTCTGTTGCCCAAGAAGACCGAAAAGAAAGCTTAAATGTTCTTTTCTGTGAGATCACACAAGAAACATAAAAAACCGTCCTTCTCAGGACGACAAAACTATTTCGAAAGAGTTTATAATGAAATCCCATGGTGACTTTTTTTTCTTTTTAATTTGACATAAATTCTCTTTATTTCTTAATTTTGTTTGCATTATAATAATAATACTACATTTCAAGTGATCAACCTAGGGGTTCTACATCTTTAAGTTGTAAATCCCATCGCGTTGTTAACTAGAGGCGAATGGACTGAAAATATATATTGTTATTGTATATTGTTATTACTTACCCGTTCGGGTTTCCTCGGATAGTAGTTCGTTTAGATAAGGTACATTTTTTTCCTACATACTTATCTCACTTCTTAACTGGGCGAAACTAGGCAAAATATTCACCTGCCCCCGGGCTTCTGAATGTCAAAGGGGAACTAGGCTCTGCGGAATGCACGTGTCTGTACAGGCGCTTGCTGCTTGGTCCTGAGCAACGAATACACTTTGGAAGTCGGCGATGGATGAAGAAGAGGCCGTCCCGCGCATGCGCATGTGTTGTTTTCGTCGATGCAAAGCTCTGTGCATGTCAATTGATAAATCTACCTACTTGACCAAACATCTTAGTCTACTATTTACAAAAACACTGTTGTCAACACATTGTCAAATTTCACGTCTAGGGTAGTATCCGGGCAGATTCATTCATGAACCTCTGTCGTTCTTGTCCAGGGAGTTGCCGTTTCTGGCCTTGAGAAAAAAAAAAACCCTTGGGGACAAACTCTAACTATTCTGTTGGAGAAAACTTTTATGCGTAACTCTCTTCGCAGAAATAGGAGTAGTGGTCCTGAAAAGGACCGATGTTAATTTTTTGTATGTATTTTTAAAAAAATGGCTCGTTTAAGCGCGTTCTCCTCGGATACGACGTGCTAGCTGGATGTCCTTTGGCATAATGGTGACGCGTTTTGCGTGAATAGCACACAAGTTGGTATCTTCGAAAAGGCCGACCAAATATGCCTCGCTTGCCTCCTGCAGTGCCATAACGGCGGAACTTTGGAAGCGCAAGTCGGTTTTGAAGTCTTGGGCAATTTCGCGAACCAAACGCTGGAACGGAAGCTTGCGGATCAGTAATTCGGTCGACTTCTGATAGCGACGAATTTCACGCAGAGCAACGGTTCCCGGTCGGTAGCGATGAGGCTTCTTCACACCTCCTGTGGCTGGGGCGCTTTTCCGAGCTGCCTTCGTGGCTAGCTGCTTACGCGGTGCCTTACCACCGGTAGATTTACGAGCAGTCTGCTTGGTACGAGCCATTACAACGGGCGATACGAATACGATACGTTCTACGTTTTCTCAACGAAGCGAGCGAGGTTCTCACGGTACGAGAGCAGAGGTAGCAATATGTTGGAAAAATGGTAATGGTAATGAATTAGAGAGACTTTAAACTCTGAGAGTTCATTCGTCTCTTGCCCTTGAGGGCGGGAAATTTAACTAAAGGAAAACTAAGAAAAACTATTGCAAAATTCGTTATTCTCGCTCGACTCAGTCCTAGTAACCGCTATGGATGTATGTCGCAACGCCGCACCCTACACGGCTCTGGGGCCAAAAACACAACCAAACAAATGGAGCAGGGAAAAAGCCCCTTTTAGTGTGCTTGACGAGCTCGCTTCTAAAAAGGGCGTAAAAAACCTGCTCATCTTTTGCTGAAATTAGAAGAGAAAACAAACGTAGTTTTATCAGTATTGGTAGATTTAGTAATTTGACATTAGATCTGATCGAATAAACCTGTATCCTTTAGGAAATCGATGGTCCTTTTTTCCTCGACGGCGTCGTCCGATAGTGCTGTCCTTATGGTGTCTGCAACCTGAAACTTTATTCTTGAAGCATTAAATTTAGGGCATGTGATTAATATGTGTTCCACCGTGAGTCTTACATGGCACGACTCACATAGTGTTGGTTCCAATCTACGCATGATAAATTTGTGTGTTAAAGATGTATGCCCGATACGTAAACGTGTCAGACATACTTGAGTAGATCGGAGAATACTATCCTTCCAGGGAAGGGTAGTATTCTTGATCCTTCTTAAGAAGAGGTCACGGGAAAAAAACCAACTGTTCTCCCAGCTCAATCTGAGGGATTGCATGACCCATTTGATGGTGTCATTTGCTGGGTGGGAGGTGGTCCATAGTTCGGAGAGCCTACCCTCCTTGGCGAGACGATCAGCCTGTTCATTACCCTGGATTCCGCAGTGCCCTGGGACCCAGCAGAAAGTGATGTCCTTCCCTGTAATTTTTTCCTCAATGCTTTGAATCCAAGGGTGTTTACTATCGTCGCTTTGTAGCGCCCGTAATGCACTATAGGAATCCGAGAAGATCACCACTTTACTGTCGTTATTACCGAGTGATGTCGCGACAAGGAGAGCGGCAATTTCCGCGGAGTATACCGAACATATGGAAGGCAGTTGGAATTTTAGCTCCGTGTTATTGGCAAAAACTCCAAACCCTGTTAGGTTTCCATCAAAAGACCCATCTGTGAAGATTTTGTGGTGGGTGTGATACTTGTTATGCAGGTGGTTATTAAAACAGGCCGTAACAATGCTGCTGGCTTCCCCAGCCCTGACAGCATTTTTGATTGACCAGTCGATCTTTGGCGGATGTGCATGCCATGGGCGTTGACCGACTCTGCTTAATGGGGCAATAGTCGGGAGGGTGACTTGGCTAATATTTTGCAGCCAAGTGTTGGCTCTGGAGTAAATGGATAGAAGATCCGGGTCTTTCTCGGACGTCCGGATGGCTTTAGTGGCTAGGATATTCGTGAGGAAGTGTTCGAAAGGAACTACGCCGGCCTCCACAAGCAGAGCGTTTATTGGGCTGGTCTGAAAGGCTCCTGATGCATATCTAATCACATTATGGTAGACAGGCTTTAAGTAATTCAAGTGATCCCAAGAGGCACGGCTGAAAAGTTCGATGCCGTAACGAATTTTAGAGAAAATAATGCTTTTGCCTATGTTGTAGATGGTTTTACGAGAACTCAAGCGGCATCGGCCACCTAGAGCATTCACCAGCCGCAGGCGGCACTTCATACTAGCTTTAGCATTTCTGAGGTGTTGTCCGAAAGATAGTTTACTGTCAACTAGCACTCCGAGAATTCGGACAGAGCTGACTCTCTTAATAGGCCTGCCATTGATTAGGCATGTTCTAAACCTTTTCCTATGACCTTTACGTTTGCAGCAGTGCATTATATTAGACTTCTCTGCCGAAAACTTAAACCCGATGGAATTTGCCCAGTTACTAACCGCCGAGATTCCTTCCTGCAGTCTTCTGCGGGCCATTTCTGGGAAAGCATTTCTTGCCATCAGCAGTAGATCGTCTGCATAGGCCAGTACCTCGGTGTTTTTAGGGATAACCTCTAGAACCGACTGCATAGCTACGAGGAAAAGGGAAACTGATAGAACCGAACCTTGTGGTACTCCGTTTTCTAGGCAACGGTGATCCGAAAGTACTCCTCCGAAGTAAACTTGAAAACCTCGATTGGTGAGGAAACAGCGAAGAATGTTGAAGAGTGAGCCTTCAAAACCCCATCGGTGGAGTTGATCGATAATGTTATGACGCCATGTGGTATCGTAGGCTTTGGCTAGATCGAGTGAAGCGATTTCGCTATGTTGGCCCTTTTCGATAGTTTCTTGAAGGAAATGATCGAGTTGACTGAAGTAGGTGCCCGTACCTTTACCTCGGCGGAAGCCATGCTGTCTTGGGTCTAATAGTTGGCATTCTTCAAGGGCCGTCCTAAGTCTTCGATTGATCATTCTTTCGAAGACTTTCCCTAAGCAGTTGAGAAGGGTTATGGGACGGAAGTTGTTCGCGGTCCGTTTACTCTCCTTCACCTTTGGGATAGGTATTACCAAGCCCGTTTTCCATGTATCTGGGAAATAGCTGTTAGCCCAACATTCGTTGTATATCTGGAGGAGTAGAATTTTTGCATGAAGAGGTAGATGCTTGATCATCGGATATTCGATTCCGTCAGGGCCAGCTGATTTGCTTTTGGATATTTTTATTGCCCATAACAACTCGTCCAAAGAGAACTTATCGTTGTATTTGTGGACCTGTTCCGAAGCAGGAGGAAAAACTTTAAGTTCCGCCTTTGCCTTAATAGCCTTGAATTCGTTGGTGTAGTTGGAGGTGGCTGAAATAGTGGCAAAGTGTTCGGCTAGGTGGTCGGCTATGATGCCTGGATCTTCGGTGAAGGTGCCATTAATCACGAAGGAATAGCAATTTGAAGCTTTCTTGCCACTAAGTAAGTTGACCTTGTTCCAAAGTTCAGCTGTCGAAGTATTAGGGTTGATACAGTCGAGAAATTCCATCCAACTGTTTTGCTTGGCTTCGGTTATTACCTTCCTGGCTAGAGCTCTAGCCGTTTGGAAGTTGGTTAGGGCAATCATTTTGCAAGCGCTTCCATCAGGAAGGCGTCGTAGGATACGGAGGGATTTCCTTCTCCTTTTGATGGCCTGTGCAACTGCATCGTTCCACCATGGGACAGCCTTTCGGCCGGGTTTCCCACTGGTACGGTGGATATTTTGTTCAGCCGCCAAAAAGATGGCGTGGGTAAATTCTTCCACGGAGCAGCTTTCATGTTCGGAAAGTAAGCTGTTGATTGTGGATTCGAAGCCTTCCCAGTCGGCCGACTGGTATATCCACTTCCTGCGCAAACGAATGTTTGGGTTTCTTGACAGGGTTCGGATGTGGATGGGGAAATGATCACTACCTCTGAGGTCACTATCAACTGTCCAGCTCAACCTGGGGGCGAGGTCCCAGGAAGCAATCGTGATGTCAATGGCCGATGATGATCCGTGATGGATATCTATCCTGGTATGACGGTGATCGTTAAGTATGATGAGGTTTAGTTTTTGGACGATTCCCAAAATTGTTTTACCTCTTTTGTCACATTTGTTTCCTCCCCATGAAGAGTGGGAGGCGTTAAAGTCACCCATCAGGACGAATGGGTGCGGTAACTGTTTGATGGCATCCGTAAGTTGAGTTTCAATGTCATTACTGTGCAATGGGGGAATATAAATGGAAGCAAGGGTTACCTGTAGAGGTCCCTTCAGTTGTATAGCACATATTTGTAATGATGATGTTATGGGGATGACGGTATGAGGAAGGTCACTCAGGACAGCGAGACAGGCTCCAAAAAGCCCCGAGGATGGTCCTTCCTTAAAATACCAAGAAAATTTGCCGCTAAATGACCGCTCTAAGAGCGATACATTGATTTTTTTAGCTTCTTGAAAAGCCAGTGTTAGTGGGAGATGTTGTTCCTCAGCTAACATTAGCTTAATTTCATTCATGGAAGTGGATAGCCCACGCAAGTTCCATTGAATAGCAAGTTTTCGGTTGGGTGTTTGGTTACGGGACGAAGGGTTGCTGTTAATAGCTATAGGAGTGAATTTTAAAAAAGAGAAAAAGGTAAGTGGGCTGAGGTAAGTAAATAGGGGTTCGAAGATGGGAGAAGGGTATGAGATTAGGAATGGGTAGATTTGCTGGATATGTTCTTCAGTCTAGGATCATTTTTGGAAACGTTGGCAATTGATTTGTTGCCAGGTGGGGTGGGTTTGTTTGAATGGTTGGATTGGTTGGAGGTTTTAGTTTTGGATGCGGTGGTTGGTTGGAATGAAGTGGATGGTTGGGGGGAAGTGGGTGGTTGGAGGGAAGTGGATGGTTTGGATTCGTTGGCTGGTTGGGTTGAGTTGAATTTTTGGTTTTTGGATTTCTTCCTATTGGATTCTTTTCCTCTAAAAATTTCCTCTTCTGATGATTTGAATTCATCTGAGGTTGACCTTTTGTTTGTATTTTTCCTCTTGTTGGAGGGGGTAGTTTCAATTTCCATAGAAATTTCTGGGTCGGATTCTGAATCTGACGAGGAGGTGCTGAGTTCCGATTCCTGTGGATTACTGGACGGGATTGGAACTGCTTTTTCTGAAGAAGTTTGCTTAGCCTGATTGCAGTTGCATTTGCATTGAGAACAGCCTGTATTTTGAATTTTGACTAGTCTCTCTTGCAGCTTACTTGCAAAGGAAGGACCATTTTTGTTTTCAAAAATGGATTTAGCTTCCTTATAAGAAACACCTTGGTCAATTCGGACTCTGGTGATGTTATCCTCTGCGATCCACGCTGGGCACTTCCTACTGGTAGAGGCGTGATTTCCCTTGCAGTTCACACAAGAGGCAGGTGCATTGCAGATAAAATTTTTAATTTTGTCCTTATCGTTACTATTTGTGTTAAGTTCAGGGTGGGCTACACCGCAGTTACGACAAAGCTGGATTTTTTTGGCGCATTTTTTGGAAGTGTGGCCGAAAGCGAAGCATCCGAAGCATTGCATCGGGTTTGGATAAAAATTCCTGGTTGAAGCACGGAGGAATCCGAAGTTAATTGCTTCAGGGATAACTGTTCCGTTAATGGTAAGGATCATTGTTGAAGTAGGAACTCTTTCCTTCAAGACTGGGTCAAATCGTAGGATTTTTTTAAAGCCGATCACATTTTGGTCGGCTAGTTCAGTTAGGAGGACGTCTTCGTTTAAGAACATTACGTCACGACAGGACACAACGCATTTGCGTTGGTTCAAGGTGGGATGGTATAAAATTTCGATGGGTGTTTCGTCGATCAGCGACTTTGTACCCAGAAGCAATTGAACGAGTTTTTCATCTCGTAAATGTAGCGCATATTGCAGGCGATTTTTATCGTCGCGTTGAGGTTTCGCATCTTTAAATTCCGTACCGATCACTCCTTGGATCGATTTGGAAACGGTGAAAGGATTCGATGGAAGAATGTTACCTTCAGTGGCTCTCAACAATAATATTTGCAAGTTGCCACCAAAAGGATCAGCCCATCTGGGCAAGGTACGAGAGGTGGTAACACCTCTGTAAATGTTGGTTGGCCTTCCGGCGCCGGAGCTGCTGGAAGCCATGATTGGGGCCTGGCTATATCAAAATACAGCCAGGCGCGGAAAAATATTCACGAACCAAAGTAGACTATACGACGTGCGACGGGGGACGAAAACGGCGGAGGACAGTAACGGCGGGGGACAATGCCGACGCAGTTACAAGAACAAACACCGAAATCACTTGGCGGAAAAACACTATTTTTAAAAACACTTGGAAAAAATCACTTTTTAAATGTCAGTTAAATTAAAATCAATTTGGGATATGTAGTAAAAAATTATTTTTTTAAACCTATACCCTTTGGGCGTCCTAACTCTCACTAACTCCTGGTATTAAGAAAGGTTTGGTCACTCACCGATCGTGTTGAAGAACCACTCCTAATACACCACCAAATGGTAGTGGGGTAGCGGGGAAGGGACCGGATACCGCCGACGGCAGGGCAATCGCCGCAGCGGTTCGAAGCGACGAAGCGAAGAAAACCTCTCTCCACACCTCCTGAGCTGCTGATGATTGACGAGTAGAAATTGCGCCAAAATCGCGCGTCACTGGCAGGAAAAACGTTGCTGATGAGACGGGCGCAAACAGCGGGACACGCAAGGGGCAGTGAAAACTGCCGGTCAAAGTGGCCAATCCGACCGAACCAACTTCCTGAATGGCCGTTGGGGGCTTCTCGGCTGCTTCCTCCTTTCCTGATGTCCGGACAACTGTTGCTAAAAGAAACGCTATATTAAGGACCGAACACAGCTTTGAAAAAAGCTTTGCATCCGGTTGTAGGAGAAAACTTTTATTTCTATGCTTCTCTTTTAGAATGGCGCTAACAACATAACCGTTGCGGTCGAGTGTCAGAAGCACCATCGTGTTGGAAAAAATGTCCGTACGTAGCTTTTATGCTCTTTATACTTGGATGTATAGTGGTGCCGACAGCTGTAGCCAATCACGACCAAGCATCGTGTGCGGATGCACCCAAGCGAGAGGGTATAAATAGTGCGCGCGTGATTTTTTTCTTCTATCATGGTGCTACTGACACTCGACCGCAACGGTTACGTTGTTAGCGCCATTCTAAAAGAGAAGCATAGAAATAAAAGTTTTCTCCTACAACCGGATGCAAAGCTTTTCTCAAAGCTGTGTTCGGTCCTTAATATAGCGTTTCTTTTAGCAACAGTTGTCCGGACATCAGGAAAGGAGGAAGCAGCCGAGAAGCCCCCAACGGCCATTCAGGAAGTTGGTTCGGTCGGATTGGCCACTTTGACCGGCAGTTTTCACTGCCCCTTGCGTGTCCCGCTGTTTGCGCCCGTCTCATCAGCAACGTTTTTCCTGCCAGTGACGCGCGATTTTGGCGCAATTTCTACTCGTCAATCATCAGCAGCTCAGGAGGTGTGGAGAGAGGTTTTCTTCGCTTCGTCGCTTCGAACCGCTGCGGCGATTGCCCTGCCGTCGGCGGTATCCGGTCCCTTCCCCGCTACCCCACTACCATTTGGTGGTGGATTAGGAGTGGTTCTTCAACACGATCGGTGAGTGACCAAACCTTTCTTAATACCAGGAGTTAGTGAGAGTTAGGACGCCCAAAGGGTATAGGTTAAAAAAAAATAATTTTTTACTACATATCCCAAATTGATTTTAATTTAACTGACATTTAAAAAGTGATTTTTTCCAAGTGTTTTTAAAAATAGTGTTTTTCCGCCAAGTGATTTCGGTGTTTGTTCTTGTAACTGCGTCGGCATTGTCCCCCGCCGTTACTGTCCTCCGCCGTTTTCGTCCCCCGTCGCACGTCGTATAGTCTACTTTGGTTCGTGAATATTTTTCCGCGCCTGGCTGTATTTCGATATAGCCAGGCCCCAATCATGGCTTCCAGCAGCTCCGGCGCCGGAAGGCCAACCAACATTTACAGAGGTGTTACCACCTCTCGTACCTTGCCCAGATGGGCTGATCCTTTTGGTGGCAACTTGCAAATATTATTGTTGAGAGCCACTGAAGGTAACATTCTTCCATCGAATCCTTTCACCGTTTCCAAATCGATCCAAGGAGTGATCGGTACGGAATTTAAAGATGCGAAACCTCAACGCGACGATAAAAATCGCCTGCAATATGCGCTACATTTACGAGATGAAAAACTCGTTCAATTGCTTCTGGGTACAAAGTCGCTGATCGACAAAACACCCATCGAAATTTTATACCATCCCACCTTGAACCAACGCAAATGCGTTGTGTCCTGTCGTGACGTAATGTTCTTAAACGAAGACGTCCTCCTAACTGAACTAGCCGACCAAAATGTGATCGGCGTTAAAAAAATCCTACGATTTGACCCAGTCTTGAAGGAAAGAGTTCCTACTTCAACAATGATCCTTACCATTAACGGAACAGTTATCCCTGAAGCAATTAACTTCGGATTCCTCCGTGCTTCAACCAGGAATTTTTATCCAAACCCGATGCAATGCTTCGGATGCTTCGCTTTCGGCCACACTTCCAAAAAATGCGCCAAAAAAATCCAGCTTTGTCGTAACTGCGGTGTAGCCCACCCTGAACTTAACACAAATAGTAACGATAAGGACAAAATTAAAAATTTTATCTGCAATGCACCTGCCTCTTGTGTGAACTGCAAGGGAAATCACGCCTCTACCAGTAGGAAGTGCCCAGCGTGGATCGCAGAGGATAACATCACCAGAGTCCGAATTGACCAAGGTGTTTCTTATAAGGAAGCTAAATCCATTTTTGAAAACAAAAATGGTCCTTCCTTTGCAAGTAAGCTGCAAGAGAGACTAGTCAAAATTCAAAATACAGGCTGTTCTCAATGCAAATGCAACTGCAATCAGGCTAAGCAAACTTCTTCAGAAAAAGCAGTTCCAATCCCGTCCAGTAATCCACAGGAATCGGAACTCAGCACCTCCTCGTCAGATTCAGAATCCGACCCAGAAATTTCTATGGAAATTGAAACTACCCCCTCCAACAAGAGGAAAAATACAAACAAAAGGTCAACCTCAGATGAATTCAAATCATCAGAAGAGGAAATTTTTAGAGGAAAAGAATCCAATAGGAAGAAATCCAAAAACCAAAAATTCAACTCAACCCAACCAGCCAACGAATCCAAACCATCCACTTCCCTCCAACCACCCTCTTCCCCCCAACCATCCACTTCATTCCAACCAACCACCGCATCCAAAACTAAAACCTCCAACCAATCCAACCATTCAAACAAACCCACCCCACCTGGCAACAAATCAATTGCCAACGTTTCCAAAAATGATCCTAGACTGAAGAACATATCCAGCAAATCTACCCATTCCTAATCTCATACCCTTCTCCCATCTTCGAACCCCTATTTACTTACCTCAGCCCACTTACCTTTTTCTCTTTTTTAAAATTCACTCCTATAGCTATTAACAGCAACCCTTCGTCCCGTAACCAAACACCCAACCGAAAACTTGCTATTCAATGGAACTTGCGTGGGCTATCCACTTCCATGAATGAAATTAAGCTAATGTTAGCTGAGGAACAACATCTCCCACTAACACTGGCTTTTCAAGAAGCTAAAAAAATCAATGTATCGCTCTTAGAGCGGTCATTTAGCGGCAAATTTTCTTGGTATTTTAAGGAAGGACCATCCTCGGGGCTTTTTGGAGCCTGTCTCGCTGTCCTGAGTGACCTTCCTCATACCGTCATCCCCATAACATCATCATTACAAATATGTGCTATACAACTGAAGGGACCTCTACAGGTAACCCTTGCTTCCATTTATATTCCCCCATTGCACAGTAATGACATTGAAACTCAACTTACGGATGCCATCAAACAGTTACCGCACCCATTCGTCCTGATGGGTGACTTTAACGCCTCCCACTCTTCATGGGGAGGAAACAAATGTGACAAAAGAGGTAAAACAATTTTGGGAATCGTCCAAAAACTAAACCTCATCATACTTAACGATCACCGTCATACCAGGATAGATATCCATCACGGATCATCATCGGCCATTGACATCACGATTGCTTCCTGGGACCTCGCCCCCAGGTTGAGCTGGACAGTTGATAGTGACCTCAGAGGTAGTGATCATTTCCCCATCCACATCCGAACCCTGTCAAGAAACCCAAACATTCGTTTGCGCAGGAAGTGGATATACCAGTCGGCCGACTGGGAAGGCTTCGAATCCACAATCAACAGCTTACTTTCCGAACATGAAAGCTGCTCCGTGGAAGAATTTACCCACGCCATCTTTTTGGCGGCTGAACAAAATATCCACCGTACCAGTGGGAAACCCGGCCGAAAGGCTGTCCCATGGTGGAACGATGCAGTTGCACAGGCCATCAAAAGGAGAAGGAAATCCCTCCGTATCCTACGACGCCTTCCTGATGGAAGCGCTTGCAAAATGATTGCCCTAACCAACTTCCAAACGGCTAGAGCTCTAGCCAGGAAGGTAATAACCGAAGCCAAGCAAAACAGTTGGATGGAATTTCTCGACTGTATCAACCCTAATACTTCGACAGCTGAACTTTGGAACAAGGTCAACTTACTTAGTGGCAAGAAAGCTTCAAATTGCTATTCCTTCGTGATTAATGGCACCTTCACCGAAGATCCAGGCATCATAGCCGACCACCTAGCCGAACACTTTGCCACTATTTCAGCCACCTCCAACTACACCAACGAATTCAAGGCTATTAAGGCAAAGGCGGAACTTAAAGTTTTTCCTCCTGCTTCGGAACAGGTCCACAAATACAACGATAAGTTCTCTTTGGACGAGTTGTTATGGGCAATAAAAATATCCAAAAGCAAATCAGCTGGCCCTGACGGAATCGAATATCCGATGATCAAGCATCTACCTCTTCATGCAAAAATTCTACTCCTCCAGATATACAACGAATGTTGGGCTAACAGCTATTTCCCAGATGCATGGAAAACGGGCTTGGTAATACCTATCCCAAAGGTGAAGGAGAGTAAACGGACCGCGAACAACTTCCGTCCCATAACCCTTCTCAACTGCTTAGGGAAAGTCTTCGAAAGAATGATCAATCGAAGACTTAGGACGGCCCTTGAAGAATGCCAACTATTAGACCCAAGACAGCATGGCTTCCGCCGAGGTAAAGGTACGGGCACCTACTTCAGTCAACTCGATCATTTCCTTCAAGAAACTATCGAAAAGGGCCAACATAGCGAAATCGCTTCACTCGATCTAGCCAAAGCCTACGATACCACATGGCGGCATAACATTATCGATCAACTCCACCGATGGGGTTTTGAAGGCTCACTCTTCAACATTCTTCGCTGTTTCCTCACCAATCGAGGTTTTCAAGTTTACTTCGGAGGAGTACTTTCGGATCACCGTTGCCTAGAAAACGGAGTACCACAAGGTTCGGTTCTATCAGTTTCCCTTTTCCTCGTAGCTATGCAGTCGGTTCTAGAGGTTATCCCTAAAAACACCGAGGTACTGGCCTATGCAGACGATCTACTGCTGATGGCAAGAAATGCTTTCCCAGAAATGGCCCGCAGAAGACTGCAGGAAGGAATCTCGGCGGTTAGTAACTGGGCAAATTCCATCGGGTTTAAGTTTTCGGCAGAGAAGTCTAATATAATGCACTGCTGCAAACGTAAAGGTCATAGGAAAAGGTTTAGAACATGCCTAATCAATGGCAGGCCTATTAAGAGAGTCAGCTCTGTCCGAATTCTCGGAGTGCTAGTTGACAGTAAACTATCTTTCGGACAACACCTCAGAAATGCTAAAGCTAGTATGAAGTGCCGCCTGCGGCTGGTGAATGCTCTAGGTGGCCGATGCCGCTTGAGTTCTCGTAAAACCATCTACAACATAGGCAAAAGCATTATTTTCTCTAAAATTCGTTACGGCATCGAACTTTTCAGCCGTGCCTCTTGGGATCACTTGAATTACTTAAAGCCTGTCTACCATAATGTGATTAGATATGCATCAGGAGCCTTTCAGACCAGCCCAATAAACGCTCTGCTTGTGGAGGCCGGCGTAGTTCCTTTCGAACACTTCCTCACGAATATCCTAACCACTAAAGCCATCCGGACGTCCGAGAAAGACCCGGATCTTCTATCCATTTACTCCAGAGCCAACACTTGGCTGCAAAATATTAGCCAAGTCACCCTCCCGACTATTGCCCCATTAAGCAGAGTCGGTCAACGCCCATGGCATGCACATCCGCCAAAGATCGACTGGTCAATCAAAAATGCTGTCAGGGCTGGGGAAGCCAGCAGCATTGTTACGGCCTGTTTTAATAACCACCTGCATAACAAGTATCACACCCACCACAAAATCTTCACAGATGGGTCTTTTGATGGAAACCTAACAGGGTTTGGAGTTTTTGCCAATAACACGGAGCTAAAATTCCAACTGCCTTCCATATGTTCGGTATACTCCGCGGAAATTGCCGCTCTCCTTGTCGCGACATCACTCTGTGATAACGACAGTAAAGTGGTGATCTTCTCGGATTCCTATAGTGCATTACGGGCGCTACAAAGCGACGATAGTAAACACCCTTGGATTCAAAGCATTGAGGAAAAAATTACAGGGAAGGACATCACTTTCTGCTGGGTCCCAGGGCACTGCGGAATCCAGGGTAATGAACAGGCTGATCGTCTCGCCAAGGAGGGTAGGCTCTCCGAACTATGGACCACCTCCCACCCAGCAAATGACACCATCAAATGGGTCATGCAATCCCTCAGATTGAGCTGGGAGAACAGTTGGTTTTTTTCCCGTGACCTCTTCTTAAGAAGGATCAAGAATACTACCCTTCCCTGGAAGGATAGTATTCTCCGATCTACTCAAGTATGTCTGACACGTTTACGTATCGGGCATACATCTTTAACACACAAATTTATCATGCGTAGATTGGAACCAACACTATGTGAGTCGTGCCATGTAAGACTCACGGTGGAACACATATTAATCACATGCCCTAAATTTAATGCTTCAAGAATAAAGTTTCAGGTTGCAGACACCATAAGGACAGCACTATCGGACGACGCCGTCGAGGAAAAAAGGACCATCGATTTCCTAAAGGATACAGGTTTATTCGATCAGATCTAATGTCAAATTACTAAATCTACCTATACTGATAAAACTACGTTTGTTTTCTCTTCTAATTTCAGCAAAAGATGAGCAGGTTTTTTACGCCCTTTTTAGAAGCGAGCTCGTCAAGCACACTAAAAGGGGCTTTTTCCCTGCTCCATTTGTTTGGTTGTGTTTTTGGCCCCAGAGCCGTGTAGGGTGCGGCGTTGCGACATACATCCATAGCGGTTACTAGGACTGAGTCGAGCGAGAATAACGAATTTTGCAATAGTTTTTCTTAGTTTTCCTTTAGTTAAATTTCCCGCCCTCAAGGGCAAGAGACGAATGAACTCTCAGAGTTTAAAGTCTCTCTAATTCATTACCATTACCATTTTTCTTCCTTCATGGTGCTACTGACACTCGACCGCAACGGTTACGTTTTTAGCGCCATTCTAAAAGAGAAGCATAGAAATAAAAGTTTTCTCCTACAACCGGATGCATAGCTTTTTTCAAAGCTGTAT
Organism: Toxorhynchites rutilus septentrionalis; assembly: GCF_029784135.1. Taxonomy (NCBI): domain Eukaryota; kingdom Metazoa; phylum Arthropoda; class Insecta; order Diptera; family Culicidae; genus Toxorhynchites; species Toxorhynchites rutilus. Next base: position 20,065 of record NW_026599704.1, read on the forward strand.
TCGGTACTAAATAAAGCGTTCTTTTTCAGCAACAGTTGTCCGGACATCAGGAAAGGAGGAAGCAGCCGAGAAGCCCCCAACAGCCATTCTGGAAGTTGGTTCGGTCGGATTGGCCACTTTGACCGGCAGTTTTCACTGCCCTTTGCGTGTCCCGCTGTTTGCGCCCGTTTCATCAGCAACGTTTCCCCTGCCAGTGACGCGCGATTTTGGCGCAATTTTCTTCGCATCAATCATCAGCAGCTCAGGAGGTGTAAGGTGTGAGGAGGTTATTTTCGCTTCGTCGTTTTGAGCCGCTGCGGCTGTTGCCCTGCCGTCGGCGGTGTCCGGTCCCTTCCCCGCTACCCCACTACCATTAGGTGGTGATCTTCGAGGAGGTCCTTCAACACGATCGGTGAGTGACCAAACTTTTCATTTTACCAGGAGTTAGTGAAAGATAGGACGCCCAAAGGGTATAGGTTAGGAAATTTTTACTACATATCCCAAATTAATTTTATATAACAGATATTTAAAAGTGACTTTTCCAAGTGTTTTTAAAACAGTGCTTTTCTGCCCCAAGTGTTTTTCAGCCAAGTGATTGCGGTGTTCGTCCTTGTAACTGCGTTGGCATTGTCCCCCGCCGTTACCGTCCTCCGCCGTTTTCGTCCCCGCTGTTATTGTCCCCCGACGCACAACGTACATAGAATAAGAAAATTTAAAAACTTTTTACCTGGCTGTACCTAGGTATAGCCAGGCTTGAACATGGCTTCCAGCAGCTCCGGCGCCGGAAGGCCAACAAATATATACAATGGTGTTCCCACCACCCACACTTCCCCCAAATGGGCTGATCCCTTTGGCGGAAATTTGCAAATTTTATTGTTGAGAGCAACTGATGGTAATATTCTTCCACCCAACCCCTTCGTTGTATCGAAATCGATCCAAGGTGTGATCGGAGATAAATTTAAAGATGCAAAACCTCAACGCGATGATAAAGGTCGCCTTCAATATGTTCTACAAATACGCAACGTCAAACAGGTTGAACCTTTACTGGGTATGAAGTCGCTAACTGACTCGACCCCAATTGAAATAATTTTTCATCCCACTCTTAATCAACGCAAGTGTGTTGTATCTTGCTGGGATGTTGTTTCCATGCCAGAGGATGTACTTCTTACTGAACTCTCTGAGCAAAAAGTTATCGGTGTCAAAAGAATATTTAGATACGATACAATTAAAAAGGAAAAGGTAGCAACTTCTACCCTAATCCTAACCATCAACGGAACAGTCATTCCCGAAGCGATTAACTTCGGTTTCATTCGCGCACCAACCAGAAACTACTATCCAAGCCCGATGCAATGCTTCGGATGCTATAATTATGGACACACTTTCAAGAAGTGTATGAAGAAAATACAGTTATGCCGTAACTGTGGTGTAGCACACCCAGAACTAAACCAAATCGATAAAGAAAAGGCGAAGAAGTTTCAATGCAATGCACCTGCCTCATGCGTGAACTGCAAGGAAAATCACTCCTCCACTAGCAGGAAGTGCCCAGCTTGGATCGCCGAGGACAAAATAACACGAGTTAGGATTGATAAAGGAATCTCCTACAAGGAAGCTAAATCCATTTGTGAAAACAATAATGGTTCTTCCTACGCTAGTAAATTGAAAGAGCGGCTCGACAATATCCAAAACACAGGATGCCAACAATGCAAGTGCAACTGTACACAAACAAAGTCAGCTCCTATTAAATCGAATAAGACTGTTTCTATTCAGGCCAATAAAAAATCTGAACAGGGATCCAGCATCATTCCAATTGACTCTGAGGAAGATTCTGAATCTCCAATGGAAATCGAATCAACTTACTCAAACAAAAGAAAAATCATCTCGAAAACAACAACTTCAGATGAATTCAAATCATCGGAAGATGAACAACCAATTGAGAAGGAATCTTCTAGGAAGAAACCTAAAAATAAGAAATCGACCCCAACCCTACAGAAGACCCAATCCCACCAGAACTACCTATCACAACCCAGCACTTCAACCCAACCAATTGGATCCAATCCACCTACTACCCAACACAAACCCAATCCTACTACCAACAAACCAATTGTTAATGTTTCCAAAAATGATCCGAGACTAAAACTCAAACAATCCAAGGGTGAAAAACCCAACCACAACTAATTTCAACTGATTTCTACTCCACCAATCTCCAATTTATCCTCCACACCTCAGCCCACTTCCCCCCTTCCAATCTTAACATTCAATCCCCCACCTAATCATACACCATCGTCTCGAGACCCTATCCCTAATCGCAAACTTTCCATTCAATGGAACTTGCGTGGGCTTTACAGTTCAATGAACGAAATAAAATTAATGTTAGCGGAAGAGAAACATCTCCCACTAACCCTAGCTTTCCAAGAAACTAAAGTACCGACTGGTACAAACATGAATAGTGCCCTAGGAGGCAAATTCAAATGGTATTTTTGTGACGGACTATCTTCACAACAAGGAGGAACATGCCTCGCTGTCCTAAGTCACCTTTCTCATACTGTGATCCCCATAACATCACCACTACAAATATGTGCAGTCCAACTCAAGGGACCTTTCCAGGTAACCCTTGCTTCAATATACATATCCCTTCAGCACAATATCAATGATTTTGAAGTTGATTTGGTAAATGCTTTCAAACAATTACCACACCCATTTATTATCATGGGTGACTTCAACGCACACCATACTTCCTGGGGAGGAAAAAAATGTGACGCAAGAGGTCATACGATTCTTAGAATCATCCAAAAACTGAACCTCATTATCATCAACGATCATCAACATACCAGACTCGATCCACGTTTTGGATCAACGTCTGCCCTCGATCTCACGATCGCATCTTGGGAACTGGCACCCAGACTAAATTGGTTTGTTGACAATGACCTCAGAGGAAGTGATCACTTCCCAATTCACATCAGAACATTAACAAGGAATCCCAATATTACACTTCGCAGAAAATGGAAATACCAATCAGCCAACTGGGAAGGCTTTGAATCTTCAATTGACAGCTTACTTCAAGCACACATAAGCTACTCTGTTGATGACTTTACTCAAGCCATTCTCTCCGCTGCAGAAGTAAATATCTACAGAACAAGTGGGAACCCCGGTCGTAAGGCTGTCCCCTGGTGGAATAATGAAGTAGCACTTGCCATCAAAAAAAGAAGAAAACTGCTTCGTCTTCTCAGACGTCTTCCAGATGGAAACAACAGCAAAAGGATTGCTTTATCCAATTTTCAGGAAGCTAGAGCTAACGCCAGAAAAGCAATAGCCGAAGCAAAAACCCAAAGCTGGACTGAATTTCTTGATGAATTTAATCCTTCAACATCTTCAAAAGAACTATGGAACAAGGTCAACGCTCTCAGTGGCAAGAAAGCTTCTAACTGCTATTCCATTGAGATCAACGGTATTACTACTGAAGACCCTGGTACCATAGCCGAACATCTGGCAGATCATTTCGCCAAATCTTCATCCACTTCGAATTACACCAATGCCTTTAAGAATATCAAAGCCAAAGCAGAACTAGAAGTGTTTCCCTCTGCTACAGGTCAACAGCACGAATACAACAAACCTTTCTCCATGGACGAGCTGCTCTGGGCCCTTAAAAGGTCCAAAGGTAAGTCAGCCGGCCCAGATAATATCGAATACCCGATGATAAGACACCTGCCCCACCATGCGAAAACCCTGCTTTTGCAGATTTTCAACGAGTGCTGGACAAACAGATACTTTCCAGATTCATGGAAAGCTGGCATGGTAATCCCGATCCCCAAAGCAAAAGAGGACAAACGTGATGTGAATAGCTATCGCCCTATCACGCTCCTCAGCTGCTTAGGGAAACTTTTTGAAAGGATGATTAACCGAAGACTGATAACAACCCTCGAAGAACAACAACTACTAGACCCCAGACAACATGCTTACCGTCGAGGAAAAGGCACAAGTACATATTTCTGCCATCTCAACCAATTTCTTCATGACTCCACACAGAAGAGACAACACAATGAACTTGCTTTGCTTGATCTTTCCAAAGCATTCGATACCACCTGGAAGCATAATATCATAGATCAACTCCACCAATGGGGATTCGAAGGTTACCTCTTCGAAATCATTCAAAGTTTCCTCCTCAACCGAAGTTTTCAAGTTTTCTTCGGAGGGTCAATATCTGAAAGCCGAGTTCAAGAAAACGGAGTACCACAGGGCTCTGTTCTTTCGGCAACTCTCTTCCTAATAGCAATGCAATCAGTTTTCGATGTTATTCCACCAAACATCGAAATACTGGCATATGCTGACGATATACTGCTTATGGCCCGAGCATCATTCACTGAACTTGCACGCAGAAGACTCCAGATAGGAATCTCTGCTATCAGCAGCTGGGCAGATTCAATTGGTTTCAAAATTTCAGCACAAAAATCCAATATACTTCATTGCTGCAGTCTAAAAGGTCACAAGAAAAAATTCAAACCATGCAAAATTAATGGTGCACTTGTGAAACGAGTTAAATCAGCTCGAATTCTAGGTGTTACAATAGATAAAAATCTTTCATTCACAGACCACATCAAAAAGACAAAAGCAGATATCAAAAGCCGTATCCGGTTAACGATGGTAATAAGTGGTCGCAGCCGCTTAAGCGCGCGTAAAACCATTTATAAAATCGGTAGAAGTATCGTCTTCACAAAAATGCTATACGGGATTGAACTCTTCAGCAGTGCATCCTGGAAATCAATTGATCATTTAAAACCTTGCTACCATAGCGTAATCAGATATGCCTCAGGAGCCTGTAAGTCCAGCCCAATAAAAGCTTTGCTTGTGGAGGCTGGCCAAGTTCCCTTCGAAATGTTCATCACCAGAGCCTTGGCCAATCGAGCCATCCGAATCTCACAGAAATATCCAAATCTCACATCAACCACCACGAGAGCTAGCAAATGGCTTCAAGACATTTGCAATATCACTCTCCCGGGAGCCGCTCCTCTAACTAGAGAAGGCCCTCGACCATGGTACGACCAAGGACCAAAATTTGACTGGACTATTAAAAACTCTGTTAGAGCTGGTGAAGCCAACAGTATAGTCACAGCTATCTTCAACAATCACATACATAAACAGTTCCCCTTCCATCGCAAAATCTTCACAGATGGATCTGTTGATGGTGATAAAGTAGGATTTGGAATATTTTCCGACAATGCTCAAATAAAATTCCAATTACCATCCATTTGTTCAATTTTCTCAGCAGAAACAGCTGCCCTCCTCGTTGCGATATCACTATGTGATGATAACACGAAAACGGTGATTTTCTCCGATTCCTACAGCTCCCTGCTTGCACTCCAGAGTGGCGAAAATAAGCACCCCTGGACCCAAAGCATTGAAGCTGGAATCAAGGGAAAGGACATCGTTTTCTGTTGGATCCCGGGACATTGCGGAATTCAAGGAAATGAATTAGCTGATCGTCTTGCCAAAGAGGGAAGAAATTCTGAACTATGGACTGATATCCCCCCGTCCGAAGACATCATCAGATGGGTTGATAACAACCTACGATCGTGTTGGGATATAAATTGGAACACCTCTAATGACTTCTTTCTAAGAAAGATAAAGAATACCACCCATCCTTGGATGGACAGTACTAAGCGCCCCATTCAAGTATGCCTGACACGCTTGCGTATCGGGCATACTCTCTTAACACATAATTTCTTGATCGCAAATCAACCGCGCTGCACATGGTGCAATGTAAGGCTCACAGTAGAGCATTTGTTAATCAATTGCCCAGTTTTTAACATCTCTAGAACAAAATTTCAGGTTGGAGACAGCATCAGAACTGCATTAGCAAGAGACGACATCGAAGAGGACCGGACCATAAAATTCTTAAAGGATACAGGTTTACTCGACAAAATTTAATAATATAATATCGAAATGAATACACATTAAAAGTATTTTCCTTTTCTGTTCTTTTATTTTCAGCAAAAGATGAGCAGGTTTTTACGCCCATTTTAGAAGCAAGCTCTTCAAGCACACTAAAATGGGCTTTTTCCCTGCTCCAATTGTTTGGTTGTGTTTTTGGCCCCAGAGCCGTGTAGGGTGCGGCGATACGACATACGTCCATAGCGGTTACTAAGACTGAGTCGAGCGAGAATAACGAATTTTGCAAGAGTTTTTCTTAGTTTTCCTTTAGTTAAATTTCCCGCCCTCAAGGGCAAGAGACGAATGAACTCTCAGAGTTTAAAGTCTCTCTAATTCAATACCTTCCTTCCTTCCTTTTTTCTTCATTATACTCGTTCGACGCTCAGATCGACAAGCGCCTGTGCTTTCGTCAGTAACTTTCTTTCCCATTAACCAACATGACTGGACGCGGCAAGGGAGGCAAAGGACTCGGTAAAGGAGGAGCAAAGCGTCATCGCAAGGTACTGCGTGACAACATCCAGGGTATCACGAAACCCGCTATCCGTCGTCTAGCCCGCCGTGGGGGCGTCAAACGTATCTCTGGTCTGATTTACGAAGAAACCCGAGGAGTGCTGAAGGTATTCCTGGAGAATGTTATTCGTGACGCTGTCACCTACACCGAACATGCCAAGCGTAAAACAGTGACTGCTATGGATGTCGTATACGCGCTGAAACGTCAGGGACGTACCCTATACGGGTTTGGAGGTTAACAAATACCCCCAAAACAAAACGGTCCTTTTTAGGACCACAACATGTTTGTCACCAAAAGAGTTTATCAATTTTAGTTTCTTAACAAAAAAAAACCACCACCACACTACCACCTACACAACTACATTTCATTTGAAAAAAAAAAAAAAAAAACAAACAAACAAAAATAAAACCTTGACTCACACCACATACCAACTCGCATATCAATTGGCTTAATAATACAAACGATTTTTTTCATTTGGCAGACTTATCTCACTTCTTAACTAGGCGAAC
>NW_026599705.1:0-26783 GCF_029784135.1 Toxorhynchites rutilus septentrionalis
GATCGCGCATAGGATGGCTTCTATTGATTTGTTTCAAAAAGAACCTTCCTCGAGGTGCACGAACTTTCTCAACACTTGAGATGCCTTATGCTAGACATAAGATAGGCATGTGGATGGGTCGTATTCGACTGTAACACGGTGCGTGAGCGATGATAGGTATGGGTGGACATATCATTCGCGTGTAGGATAGTAGATGCTGAGCAAATCATAAACTTTTGAAACAGCCCAATAGCGATGCCCTTGGAAATTCCTATGGTGTGGCTATTGGTGTGTTGCAAAAGTTTTGGAAAGGATGGATCAATACTTATGCACTGCTTTCGGGGCCACATGTATATATTAAACAGTGGTCGGTAAATGGCTGAATACAGCGAACATATAACTCATTATGATGATCCATTTATGATGGTAGCCTATGATTCAGCAACTCCTATCTCTACCTCCCCGTGGTACCGACTGGGATACGAGCAACCTTCGGAAAGATCGAGTAACCAACCTCGGTGGGACCTTAGGTCGTATGCAGACAGAGAAGGGGGCACTCGGGCCCCAAAGCTTAAGGTGTGTATACGATCCGTGCCGATAGTTGAATGGTGGAAGGGGCGATACAAATATGAAGCCGGCGAACGGACCCTGTGGGGTACCGGGGCAAACCTCACAGTAATGTTGCCCTTGCTGTGGTATGGCAGGGTAGTCCACAGTCGACCATATATTTTCCCTAGCGACTCGTGGGAACCACATGAAAAGCAAAACCAACCCAATGCGAAGATCGAAGCGTATTCATCACCCTAAGAAGTGTCCTTGTTGTGTTAACTCAGTGGCATCGTCGTCCTCATCGTCGTCCTCATCGTCATCATCGTCCTCATCATCATCGTCCTCGTCCCTCGTCCTCGTCCTCGTCCTCGTCCTCGTCCTCGTCCTCATCGCTATTCCCTTCTCCGGTTATAGATATAAATCCGGATGAAGAATCGAAGAGCGAGCAGCAGTGGTCTGACCACCCATTAGCACCGTCATCGCCATCCGAAATGACACAAGACCCACTGTACGAAGAATCGAAGAGCGAGCAGCAATGGTCTGACCACCCCTTAGCATCGCCATCGTCATCCGAAATGACACAAGACCCACTACACGTGGAATCGAATAGTGAGCAGCAATGGTCTGACCACCCCTTAGCAACGCCACCCTTATCAGTATCATGGGAACCACTAGCATCGTCATCCAGAGTGATGCAAACTACCCCAGTCCCCTTCTGTAGACATAGAGTCGTTTGATACACAGCAGACGATCCAATTAGACTCTCTGAAAGAACTCAGAGTTGTCCTAGAGCCGATAGATGCTAGTCAATATGATATACAAACCATAAGACTATCTAGAACTGAAACAAGAATGTTCATCTTGCACCACTACGACATGGGTGATTCAGTGTCGGACACCCTCTTGGCATTGAATTCCACATATGGACAAACTGTTACTCGTAGAACGGTTACGATGTGGTACAAAAGGTTCGATACCGACAGGAACTGCGCGGATCGTCCACGCAAAGGCCGTCCGAAGGCAATCGATAACACAGCAACACTGCTTGCTGATGTGAAACAAAACAGCCAGCAATCTACGAGGTCTATGGCCCAGAAATACAACTGTTCGGCAGCGACTGTTATGCGAACGTTGCATAAACCTAAACTATGTGCCAAAAAGAATGGGATACCACCCACACAAGCTAGACCAGTCAACCTTGCAAAGCGGGTGAAACTAGCCCAACGACTACTCAGACAAAGTGAACGAGACCAGGGTATGCTCGATAATTTGGTCACTTGTGATGAATCTAAGATACCCATGTTTGCGCCTCACAGAGGCATACATTGGATCGTAAAAGGCGCCATGCCGAAGACAATCGCCAAAGACAGGATGAATCGCAAGTGGAACATGCTCTGTGTGTTTTGGGATCGACGAGGCATTATACACTGGGAATTGCTAGACAAGGGTGTATCTGTTAACCGTAAACGATATCAGAAGCAGCTGGAAAAGGTGGCTGGTATACTGGGAGTGAGTAAACATAGGCCGGGTACCCCTACTACACGATAACGCTCCGTGCCATAGGGCACATGAAACGATAGATAAGGCGAGGAGCCTGGGATTTAACATATTGAACCATCCTCCTTACTCACCAGACATCAGTCCATCGGACTACCATTTATTCAGGTCATTGAGTAATAAGCTTAGGAATAAACTCTTCAGGACTAAGGACGAGATGAGCGCATTCCTAAAAGAGTTCTTCGATAGCAAGCCTCCTACGTTCTATGCCAGAGGCATAGATTCCCTACCTGCGAGGTGGAAGCGGGTCATAAAATACGGTGGTAAATACTGCTTCTAGGTCAGTGTTATGTCATGTATGTTATGTGTTGTGTATCGTCCAATAAAAAAGAGAGAAGCCCCCCTAAATGTGTGGGGCTTCTCTCTTTTTTATTAAATTCCCCTGCGCCTTAATCTATGCAACACGCATTACATCTGGTTCTACGGCTAAGTCCCAGAAACGAGGTCATAAGTCGAAAAAATTCTAAGTCCGAACAATATTCTAAGTCCAAGAAATATGTTCCCGGATCACCCCCCATCGGAATCCGACCCACACCCGGCACTGGTACTGATTACGGTGTCCCAAGTTGCCCCGATCGAACGAGGTGTCTCTGCTAGCGGTATAAGCTGTGCACCAATGTCCTGGAATGCAAAGTAGCATGTTTTGGCAAAGTCCCCCCCCCCCAGCACAGCACAGCACAACAGTTTGTTCAATTTCTCACTGCGCGACCCCAGCACGCAGTACGTGTAACAATGCCCCATCAGCATCGGCGCGGCACAGTAGCTTGTGCAGTATTGCCCTTGCGATGCGCTATGTGATGGGCGGGTGCGTCGTGTCCCGTAAGAGAGAAGTCCCACCGTGGTAGCTTAGTGCTGCCCGCGCTGGCTGCTTCTCTCTTTTTTCATTAAATCGCATTGCGCCTGGTAGTATGCAATCGTGCGTGTGTGTGAAATCATCCCATGGCCGGGAATAACAACTGTCAAGTGTTGTCCCCCAGCACAACACAGCACACAACAGTCTGCGCGAGCCAACGCCCGCAGTACGCAGCATCGGCGATAAGTACGATAATGCTATAACACCAAGTGCGTGTGTGAAGCCATTCCCCTCGCTGGATATTACTTTACTTTTTTTTTATTTCATCCTGCGCCTGGTAGTATGCAACCGCGTATGTGTGTGAAACCATTCCATGTCCTGGAATGACAAGTCTCAAGTGCACAACACCCGCACACCAGCACCCGCAGTACGCAATGTGTAAAAACACTGCCCCGCCGACAATAACACTAAGTCCCAGAAAGCGTCCATGTCCCCCCAGCATACAGCACACAACAGCGCAACAGTTTGTTCAATTTCTCACTGCGCGACCCAGCGCGCAGTACGTGTAACATTGCCCCATCAGCATCGGCGCGGCACAGTAGCTTGCGCAGTCTTGCCCGGGTGCGTCGTGTTCCGTAAGAGAGAAGTCCCACCGTGGTAGCTTAGTGCTGTCCGCGCTGGCGGCTTCTCTCTTTTTTCATTAAATCGCTTTGCGCCTGGTAGTATGCAATCGTACGTGTGTGTGAAATCATTCCATGTCCTGGAATGACAAGTCTCAAGTGCACAACACCCGCACACCAGCACCCGCAGTACGCAATGTGTAAAACACTGCCCCGCCGACAATAACACTAAGTGCCAGAAAGCGTCCAAGTCCCCCCAGCATACAGCACACAACAGCGCTGCGCGAGCCAACCCCCGCAGTACGCAATGTGTAAAACACTGCCCCGTCGACCATAACACTAAGACCCAGAACGCGTCCACGTCCAGGAATGCAAAGTGTCAAGTGTTGGAAAAGTCCCCCACACAGCGCACACAACACAACAGCGCAACGGTTTGTTGAATTTCTCACTGCGCAAGCCAGCACTCGCAGTACGCAGTGTGTATAACACTGCCCCGTCGGCAATAACACCAAGTCCCAGAACGCGTCCACGTCCCGGAATGCAAAGTGTCAAGTGTTGGAAAAGTCCCCCACACAGCGCACACAACACAACAGCGCAACGGTTTGTTGAATTTCTCACTGCGCAAGCCAGCACTCGCAGTACGCAATGTGTAAAACACTGCCCCGCCGACAATAACACTAAGTGCCAGAAAGCGTCCAAGTCCCCCCAGCATACAGCACACAACAGCGCTGCGCGAGCCAACCCCCGCAGTACGCAATGTGTAAAACACTGCCCCGTCGACCATAACACTAAGACCCAGAACGCGTCCACGTCCAGGAATGCAAAGTGTCAAGTGTTGGAAAAGTCCCCCACACAGCGCACACAACACAACAGCGCAACGGTTTGTTGAATTTCTCACTGCGCAAGCCAGCACTCGCAGTACGCAGTGTGTATAACACTGCCCCGTCGGCAATAACACCAAGTCCCAGAACGCGTCCACGTCCCGGAATGCAAAGTGTCAAGTGTTGGAAAAGTCCCCCACACAGCGCACACAACACAACAGCGCAACGGTTTGTTGAATTTCTCACTGCGCAAGCCAGCACTCGCAGTACGCAATGTGTAAAACACTGCCCCGCCGACAATAACACTAAGTGCCAGAAAGCGTCCAAGTCCCCCCAGCATACAGCACACAACAGCGCTGCGCGAGCCAACCCCCGCAGTACGCAATGTGTAAAACACTGCCCCGTCGACCATAACACTAAGACCCAGAACGCGTCCACGTCCAGGAATGCAAAGTGTCAAGTGTTGGAAAAGTCCCCCACACAGCGCACACAACACAACAGCGCAACGGTTTGTTGAATTTCTCACTGCGCAAGCCAGCACTCGCAGTACGCAGTGTGTATAACACTGCCCCGTCGGCAATAACACCAAGTCCCAGAACGCGTCCACGTCCCGGAATGCAAAGTGTCAAGTGTTGGAAAAGTCCCCCACACAGCGCACACAACACAACAGCGCAACGGTTTGTTGAATTTCTCACTGCGCAAGCCAGCACTCGCAGTACGCAATGTGTAAAACACTGCCCCGCCGACAATAACACTAAGTGCCAGAAAGCGTCCAAGTCCCCCCAGCATACAGCACACAACAGCGCTGCGCGAGCCAACCCCCGCAGTACGCAATGTGTAAAACACTGCCCCGCCGACAATAACACTAAGTCCCAGAAAGCGTCCACGTCCCGGAATGCAAAGTGTCAAGTGTTGGAAAAGTCCCCCGCACAGCGCACACAACACAACAGCGCAACAGTCCGGCACTGATATTAAGTCCAATTCGATAACACAATAACACCAAGGCAACATCGAGGGTAAGAATGCGCGTGTCAAGTGTGATGAAAAGTCTCCCCCACACAGCGCACACAACACAACAGCGCAACAGTTTGTTTAATTTGTCACTGCGCGAGCCAGCACTCGCAGTACGCAGTGTGTGCATCGGCCCGGCACTGGTATTAAGTCCAATTCGATAATACAATAACACCAAGCCAACATCAAGCACAGCACAGCACAACAGTTTGTTTTATTTCTCACCCGCAGTACGCAGTGTGTATAACATCGACAACGGCGCGTACATGACTATTGAAAAAAAAAAACAACACATTCACACATTGGTCACACATCATCATCTTTACCTACGGGAAAACTGAAACTGTTGGAAAAAAGTTCAACTATTGAAAAAATGTCAACTATTGAAACAAGTAACCAACTATTGAAACAACCAACACCTTAGGCACGGCCCAAGTACAAGTACGAGTTCAATAGTAGGGTTACCCCCCATCGGAATATGACCGACACCCGGCACTGGTACCGATTGCGGTGCGTGAACATTTCCCGACCCAGCATGGTGTCTCGGCTAGCGGTACAAGTCTATCCAAGGCACTCCTATAACGATGTCCCCAGTGTGGTATATACCCATACCGAGGCAACGTTGGTATGACCATGTTTACACTATTGTGGGGAAAGTTGGTGAGTGAAAAGTTTGAGGCATAACTTGCGAAGCTTGTATGGATGTTCGGTAGTACGATGCCGTACGGGTGGGGTCAAGTTACTGTCGGTAGGGTCGAACGTCTATCGAATCCAGTGAGTCTGGTCGGCACCAGGGAGGGTAAACCTTTTGAGCTTGTATCGAATCCAGTGAGTTTCGTGTGTCGAACCCCTACCCTCACTACGTGGTGAGACGTACGTACTCCAGTGTGTGGTGTCGTGTCGTGCGTTGAACGTCGAAGGGGCATAAGGCGATTGTGGCTTTCTCGTGTGCCATGCGAACCCTGTGCAGTACGGTGTGTCGAACATTGAAATACCTCCCATGTAAGACGCATCGCATCAGTGCAGCTAGTAGCACCACACGGGTAGTTACCGCTCTCTCGCTCCGAGTTTTTTTTCTCCATTGTTATGCCTCCTCAGCGTATGCTGTAGGTATGCAGTAGGGGAAAAAAAGCGTGCGCTCGCTCGCTCGTCTGTGTGTGTTGGGTCGTTTACATCAATGTGGTGCAGCTACCTCGTGATAAGCGAGCGTGGACATGTGAACAATACCCCCTCTCACGCTTTTATGCGTGCTAGTAATTGTGTATGGGAATCTTTTGGCTAGTGTATGGCTATCGTGTATGCGAACGAGGAACGAATTTACCGAGGATGAACGTTGTGGTGATGTTGTGCGAAGTTAATATACATGCTAGACATAAGATAGGCATGTGGATGGGTCACATTCGACTGCAACGTGGTGCGTGAGCGATGATATGTGCGGGTAGTCACACTGATCGCGCATAGGATGGCTTCTATTGATTTGTTTCAAAAGAACCTTCCTCGAGGTGCACGAACTTTCTCAACACTTGAGATGCCTTATGCTAGACATAAGATAGGCATGTGGATGGGTCGTATTCGACTGTAACACGGTGCGTGAGCGATGATATGTGCGGGTAGTCACACTGATCGCGCATAGGATGGCTTCTATTGATTTGTTTCAAAAGAACCTTCCTCGAGGTGCACGAACTTTCTCAACACTTGAGATGCCTTATGCTAGACATAAGATAGGCATGTGGATGGGTCGTATTCGACTGTAACACGGTGCGTGAGCGATGATATGTGCGGGTAGTCACACTGATCGCGCATAGGATGGCTTCTATTGATTTGTTTCAAAAGAACCTTCCTCGAGGTGCACGAACTTTCTCAACACTTGAGATGCCTTATGCTAGACATAAGATAGGCATGTGGATGGGTCACATTCGACTGCAACGTGGTGCGTGAGCGATGATATGTGCGGGTAATCACACTGATCGCGCATAGGATGGCTTCTATTGATTTGTTTCAAAAGAACCTTCCTCGAGGTGCACGAACTTTCTCAACACTTGAGATGCCTTATGCTAGACATAAGATAGGCATGTGGATGGGTCGTATTCGACTGTAACACGGTGCGTGAGCGATGATATGTGCGGGTAGTCACACTGATCGCGCATAGGATGGCTTCTATTGATTTGTTTCAAAAGAACCTTCCTCGAGGTGCACGAACTTTCTCAACACTTGAGATGCCTTATGCTAGACATAAGATAGGCATGTGGATGGGTCACATTCGACTGCAACGTGGTGCGTGAGCGATGATATGTGCGGGTAATCACACTGATCGCGCATAGGATGGCTTCTATTGATTTGTTTCAAAAGAACCTTCCTCGAGGTGCACGAACTTTCTCAACACTTGAGATGCCTTATGCTAGACATAAGATAGGCATGTGGATGGGTCGTATTCGACTGTAACACGGTGCGTGAGCGATGATATGTGCGGGTAGTCACACTGATCGCGCATAGGATGGCTTCTATTGATTTGTTTCAAAAGAACCTTCCTCGAGGTGCACGAACTTTCTCAACACTTGAGATGCCTTATGCTAGACATAAGATAGGCATGTGGATGGGTCGTATTCGACTGTAACACGGTGCGTGAGCGATGATATGTGCGGGTAGTCACACTGATCGCGCATAGGATGGCTTCTATTGATTTGTTTCAAAAGAACCTTCCTCGAGGTGCACGAACTTTCTCAACACTTGAGATGCCTTATGCTAGACATAAGATAGGCATGTGGATGGGTCGTATTCGACTGTAACACGGTGCGTGAGCGATGATAGGTATGGGTGGACATATCATTCGCGTGTAGGATAGTAGATGCTGAGCAAATCATAAACTTTTGAAACAGCCCAATAGCGATGCCCTTGGAAATTCCTATGGTGTGGCTATTGGTGTGTTGCAAAAGTTTTGGAAAGGATGGATCAATACTTATGCACTGCTTTCGGGGCCACATGTATATATTAAACAGTGGTCGGTAAATGGCTGAATACAGCGAACATATAACTCATTATGATGATCCATTTATGATGGTAGCCTATGATTCAGCAACTCCTATCTCTACCTCCCCGTGGTACCGACTGGGATACGAGCAACCTTCGGAAAGATCGAGTAACCAACCTCGGTGGGACCTTAGGTCGTATGCAGACAGAGAAGGGGGCACTCGGGCCCCAAAGCTTAAGGTGTGTATACGATCCGTGCCGATAGTTGAATGGTGGAAGGGGCGATACAAATATGAAGCCGCGAACGGACCCTGTGGGGTACCGGGGCAAACCTCACAGTAATGTTGCCCTTGCTGTGGTATGGCAGGGTAGTCCACAGTCGACCATATATTTTCCCTAGCGACTCGTGGGAACCACATGAAAAGCAAAACCAACCCAATGCGAAGATCGAAGCGTATTCATCACCCTAAGAAGTGTCCTTGTTGTGTTAACTCAGTGGCATCGTCGTCCTCATCGTCGTCCTCATCGTCATCATCGTCCTCATCATCATCGTCCTCGTCCTCGTCCTCGTCCTCGTCCTCGTCCTCGTCCTCGTCCTCATCGCTATTCCCTTCTCCGGTTATAGATATAAATCCGGATGAAGAATCGAAGAGCGAGCAGCAGTGGTCTGACCACCCATTAGCACCGTCATCGCCATCCGAAATGACACAAGACCCACTGTACGAAGAATCGAAGAGCGAGCAGCAATGGTCTGACCACCCCTTAGCATCGCCATCGTCATCCGAAATGACACAAGACCCACTACACGTGGAATCGAATAGTGAGCAGCAATGGTCTGACCACCCCTTAGCAACGCCACCCTTATCAGTATCATGGGAACCACTAGCATCGTCATCCAGAGTGATGCAACTACCCCAGTCCCCTTCTGTAGACATAGAGTCGTTTGATACACAGCAGACGATCCAATTAGACTCTCTGAAAGAACTCAGAGTTGTCCTAGAGCCGATAGATGCTAGTCAATATGATATACAAACCATAAGACTATCTAGAACTGAAACAAGAATGTTCATCTTGCACCACTACGACATGGGTGATTCAGTGTCGGACACCCTCTTGGCATTGAATTCCACATATGGACAAACTGTTACTCGTAGAACGGTTACGATGTGGTACAAAAGGTTCGATACCGACAGGAACTGCGCGGATCGTCCACGCAAAGGCCGTCCGAAGGCAATCGATAACACAGCAACACTGCTTGCTGATGTGAAACAAAACAGCCAGCAATCTACGAGGTCTATGGCCCAGAAATACAACTGTTCGGCAGCGACTGTTATGCGAACGTTGCATAAACTAAACTATGTGCCAAAAAGAATGGGATACCACCCACACAAGCTAGACCCAGTCAACCTTGCAAAGCGGGTGAAACTAGCCCAACGACTACTCAGACAAAGTGAACGAGACCAGGGTATGCTCGATAATTTGGTCACTTGTGATGAATCTAAGATACCCATGTTTGCGCCTCACAGAGGCATACATTGGATCGTAAAAGGCGCCATGCCGAAGACAATCGCCAAAGACAGGATGAATCGCAAGTGGAACATGCTCTGTGTGTTTTGGGATCGACGAGGCATTATACACTGGGAATTGCTAGACAAGGGTGTATCTGTTAACCGTAAACGATATCAGAAGCAGCTGGAAAAGGTGGCTGGTATACTGGGAGTGAGTAAACATAGGCCGGTACCCCTACTACACGATAACGCTCCGTGCCATAGGGCACATGAAACGATAGATAAGGCGAGGAGCCTGGGATTTAACATATTGAACCATCCTCCTTACTCACCAGACATCAGTCCATCGGACTACCATTTATTCAGGTCATTGAGTAATAAGCTTAGGAATAAACTCTTCAGGACTAAGGACGAGATGAGCGCATTCCTAAAAGAGTTCTTCGATAGCAAGCCTCCTACGTTCTATGCCAGAGGCATAGATTCCCTACCTGCGAGGTGGAAGCGGGTCATAAAATACGGTGGTAAATACTGCTTCTAGGTCAGTGTTATGTCATGTATGTTATGTGTTGTGTATCGTCCAATAAAAAAGAGAGAAGCCCCCCTAAATGTGTGGGGCTTCTCTCTTTTTTATTAAATTCCCCTGCGCCTTAATCTATGCAACACGCATTACATCTGGTTCTACGGCTAAGTCCCAGAAACGAGGTCATAAGTCGAAAAAATTCTAAGTCCGAACAATATTCTAAGTCCAAGAAATATGTTCCCGGATCACCCCCCATCGGAATCCGACCCACACCCGGCACTGGTACTGATTACGGTGTCCCAAGTTGCCCCGATCGAACGAGGTGTCTCTGCTAGCGGTATAAGCTGTGCACCATGTCCTGGAATGCAAAGTAGCATGTTTTGGCAAAGTCCCCCCCCCCAGCACAGCACAGCACAACAGTTTGTTCAATTTCTCACTGCGCGACCCAGCACGCAGTACGTGTAACAATGCCCCATCAGCATCGGCGCGGCACAGTAGCTTGTGCAGTATTGCCCTTGCGATGCGCTATGTGATGGGCGGGTGCGTCGTGTCCCGTAAGAGAGAAGTCCCACCGTGGTAGCTTAGTGCTGCCCGCGCTGGCTGCTTCTCTCTTTTTTCATTAAATCGCATTGCGCCTGGTAGTATGCAATCGTGCGTGTGTGTGAAATCATCCCATGGCCGGGAATAACAACTGTCAAGTGTTGTCCCCCAGCACAACACAGCACACAACAGTCTGCGCGAGCCAACGCCCGCAGTACGCAGCATCGGCGATAAGTACGATAATGCTATAACACCAAGTGCGTGTGTGAAGCCATTCCCCTCGCTGGATATTACTTTACTTTTTTTTTATTTCATCCTGCGCCTGGTAGTATGCAACCGCGTATGTGTGTGAAACCATTCCATGTCCTGGAATGACAAGTCTCAAGTGCACAACACCCGCACACCAGCACCCGCAGTACGCAATGTGTAAAACACTGCCCCGCCGACAATAACACTAAGTCCCAGAAAGCGTCCATGTCCCCCCAGCATACAGCACACAACAGCGCAACAGTTTGTTCAATTTCTCACTGCGCGACCCAGCGCGCAGTACGTGTAACATTGCCCCATCAGCATCGGCGCGGCACAGTAGCTTGCGCAGTCTTGCCCGGGTGCGTCGTGTTCCGTAAGAGAGAAGTCCCACCGTGGTAGCTTAGTGCTGTCCGCGCTGGCGGCTTCTCTCTTTTTTCATTAAATCGCTTTGCGCCTGGTAGTATGCAATCGTACGTGTGTGTGAAATCATTCCATGTCCTGGAATGACAAGTCTCAAGTGCACAACACCCGCACACCAGCACCCGCAGTACGCAATGTGTAAAACACTGCCCCGCCGACAATAACACTAAGTGCCAGAAAGCGTCCAAGTCCCCCCAGCATACAGCACACAACAGCGCTGCGCGAGCCAACCCCCGCAGTACGCAATGTGTAAAACACTGCCCCGTCGACCATAACACTAAGACCCAGAACGCGTCCACGTCCAGGAATGCAAAGTGTCAAGTGTTGGAAAAGTCCCCCACACAGCGCACACAACACAACAGCGCAACGGTTTGTTGAATTTCTCACTGCGCAAGCCAGCACTCGCAGTACGCAGTGTGTATAACACTGCCCCGTCGGCAATAACACCAAGTCCCAGAACGCGTCCACGTCCCGGAATGCAAAGTGTCAAGTGTTGGAAAAGTCCCCCACACAGCGCACACAACACAACAGCGCAACGGTTTGTTGAATTTCTCACTGCGCAAGCCAGCACTCGCAGTACGCAATGTGTAAAACACTGCCCCGCCGACAATAACACTAAGTGCCAGAAAGCGTCCAAGTCCCCCCAGCATACAGCACACAACAGCGCTGCGCGAGCCAACCCCCGCAGTACGCAATGTGTAAAACACTGCCCCGTCGACCATAACACTAAGACCCAGAACGCGTCCACGTCCAGGAATGCAAAGTGTCAAGTGTTGGAAAAGTCCCCCACACAGCGCACACAACACAACAGCGCAACGGTTTGTTGAATTTCTCACTGCGCAAGCCAGCACTCGCAGTACGCAATGTGTAAAACACTGCCCCGCCGACAATAACACTAAGTGCCAGAAAGCGTCCAAGTCCCCCCAGCATACAGCACACAACAGCGCTGCGCGAGCCAACCCCCGCAGTACGCAATGTGTAAAACACTGCCCCGTCGACCATAACACTAAGACCCAGAACGCGTCCACGTCCAGGAATGCAAAGTGTCAAGTGTTGGAAAAGTCCCCCACACAGCGCACACAACACAACAGCGCAACGGTTTGTTGAATTTCTCACTGCGCAAGCCAGCACTCGCAGTACGCAGTGTGTATAACACTGCCCCGTCGGCAATAACACCAAGTCCCAGAACGCGTCCACGTCCCGGAATGCAAAGTGTCAAGTGTTGGAAAAGTCCCCCACACAGCGCACACAACACAACAGCGCAACGGTTTGTTGAATTTCTCACTGCGCAAGCCAGCACTCGCAGTACGCAATGTGTAAAACACTGCCCCGCCGACAATAACACTAAGTGCCAGAAAGCGTCCAAGTCCCCCCAGCATACAGCACACAACAGCGCTGCGCGAGCCAACCCCCGCAGTACGCAATGTGTAAAACACTGCCCCGTCGACCATAACACTAAGACCCAGAACGCGTCCACGTCCAGGAATGCAAAGTGTCAAGTGTTGGAAAAGTCCCCCACACAGCGCACACAACACAACAGCGCAACGGTTTGTTGAATTTCAGCACTCGCAGTACGCAATGTGTAAAACACTGCCCCGCCGACAATAACACTAAGTGCCAGAAAGCGTCCAAGTCCCCCCAGCATACAGCACACAACAGCGCTGCGCGAGCCAACCCCCGCAGTACGCAATGTGTAAAACACTGCCCCGTCGACCATAACACTAAGACCCAGAACGCGTCCACGTCCAGGAATGCAAAGTGTCAAGTGTTGGAAAAGTCCCCCACACAGCGCACACAACACAACAGCGCAACGGTTTGTTGAATTTCTCACTGCGCAAGCCAGCACTCGCAGTACGCAGTGTGTATAACACTGCCCCGTCGGCAATAACACCAAGTCCCAGAACGCGTCCACGTCCCGGAATGCAAAGTGTCAAGTGTTGGAAAAGTCCCCCACACAGCGCACACAACACAACAGCGCAACGGTTTGTTGAATTTCTCACTGCGCAAGCCAGCACTCGCAGTACGCAATGTGTAAAACACTGCCCCGCCGACAATAACACTAAGTGCCAGAAAGCGTCCAAGTCCCCCCAGCATACAGCACACAACAGCGCTGCGCGAGCCAACCCCCGCAGTACGCAATGTGTAAAACACTGCCCCGTCGACCATAACACTAAGACCCAGAACGCGTCCACGTCCAGGAATGCAAAGTGTCAAGTGTTGGAAAAGTCCCCCACACAGCGCACACAACACAACAGCGCAACGGTTTGTTGAATTTCTCACTGCGCAAGCCAGCACTCGCAGTACGCAATGTGTAAAACACTGCCCCGCCGACAATAACACTAAGTGCCAGAAAGCGTCCAAGTCCCCCCAGCATACAGCACACAACAGCGCTGCGCGAGCCAACCCCCGCAGTACGCAATGTGTAAAACACTGCCCCGTCGACCATAACACTAAGACCCAGAACGCGTCCACGTCCAGGAATGCAAAGTGTCAAGTGTTGGAAAAGTCCCCCACACAGCGCACACAACACAACAGCGCAACGGTTTGTTGAATTTCTCACTGCGCAAGCCAGCACTCGCAGTACGCAGTGTGTATAACACTGCCCCGTCGGCAATAACACCAAGTCCCAGAACGCGTCCACGTCCCGGAATGCAAAGTGTCAAGTGTTGGAAAAGTCCCCCACACAGCGCACACAACACAACAGCGCAACGGTTTGTTGAATTTCTCACTGCGCAAGCCAGCACTCGCAGTACGCAATGTGTAAAACACTGCCCCGCCGACAATAACACTAAGTGCCAGAAAGCGTCCAAGTCCCCCCAGCATACAGCACACAACAGCGCTGCGCGAGCCAACCCCCGCAGTACGCAATGTGTAAAACACTGCCCCGTCGACCATAACACTAAGACCCAGAACGCGTCCACGTCCAGGAATGCAAAGTGTCAAGTGTTGGAAAAGTCCCCCACACAGCGCACACAACACAACAGCGCAACGGTTTGTTGAATTTCTCACTGCGCAAGCCAGCACTCGCAGTACGCAATGTGTAAAACACTGCCCCGCCGACAATAACACTAAGTGCCAGAAAGCGTCCAAGTCCCCCCAGCATACAGCACACAACAGCGCTGCGCGAGCCAACCCCCGCAGTACGCAATGTGTAAAACACTGCCCCGTCGACCATAACACTAAGACCCAGAACGCGTCCACGTCCAGGAATGCAAAGTGTCAAGTGTTGGAAAAGTCCCCCACACAGCGCACACAACACAACAGCGCAACGGTTTGTTGAATTTCTCACTGCGCAAGCCAGCACTCGCAGTACGCAGTGTGTATAACACTGCCCCGTCGGCAATAACACCAAGTCCCAGAACGCGTCCACGTCCCGGAATGCAAAGTGTCAAGTGTTGGAAAAGTCCCCCACACAGCGCACACAACACAACAGCGCAACGGTTTGTTGAATTTCTCACTGCGCAAGCCAGCACTCGCAGTACGCAATGTGTAAAACACTGCCCCGCCGACAATAACACTAAGTGCCAGAAAGCGTCCAAGTCCCCCCAGCATACAGCACACAACAGCGCTGCGCGAGCCAACCCCCGCAGTACGCAATGTGTAAAACACTGCCCCGTCGACCATAACACTAAGACCCAGAACGCGTCCACGTCCAGGAATGCAAAGTGTCAAGTGTTGGAAAAGTCCCCCACACAGCGCACACAACACAACAGCGCAACGGTTTGTTGAATTTCTCACTGCGCAAGCCAGCACTCGCAGTACGCAGTGTGTATAACACTGCCCCGTCGGCAATAACACCAAGTCCCAGAACGCGTCCACGTCCCGGAATGCAAAGTGTCAAGTGTTGGAAAAGTCCCCCACACAGCGCACACAACACAACAGCGCAACGGTTTGTTGAATTTCTCACTGCGCAAGCCAGCACTCGCAGTACGCAATGTGTAAAACACTGCCCCGCCGACAATAACACTAAGTGCCAGAAAGCGTCCAAGTCCCCCCAGCATACAGCACACAACAGCGCTGCGCGAGCCAACCCCCGCAGTACGCAATGTGTAAAACACTGCCCCGCCGACAATAACACTAAGTCCCAGAAAGCGTCCACGTCCCGGAATGCAAAGTGTCAAGTGTTGGAAAAGTCCCCCGCACAGCGCACACAACACAACAGCGCAACAGTCCGGCACTGATATTAAGTCCAATTCGATAACACAATAACACCAAGGCAACATCGAGGGTAAGAATGCGCGTGTCAAGTGTGATGAAAAGTCTCCCCCACACAGCGCACACAACACAACAGCGCAACAGTTTGTTTAATTTGTCACTGCGCGAGCCAGCACTCGCAGTACGCAGTGTGTGCATCGGCCCGGCACTGGTATTAAGTCCAATTCGATAATACAATAACACCAAGCCAACATCAAGCACAGCACAGCACAACAGTTTGTTTTATTTCTCACCCGCAGTACGCAGTGTGTATAACATCGACAACGGCGCGTACATGACTATTGAAAAAAAAAAACAACACATTCACACATTGGTCACACATCATCATCTTTACCTACGGGAAAACTGAAACTGTTGGAAAAAAGTTCAACTATTGAAAAAATGTCAACTATTGAAACAAGTAACCAACTATTGAAACAACCAACACCTTAGGCACGGCCCAAGTACAAGTACGAGTTCAATAGTAGGGTTACCCCCCATCGGAATATGACCGACACCCGGCACTGGTACCGATTGCGGTGCGTGAACATTTCCCGACCCAGCATGGTGTCTCGGCTAGCGGTACAAGTCTATCCAAGGCACTCCTATAACGATGTCCCCAGTGTGGTATATACCCATACCGAGGCAACGTTGGTATGACCATGTTTACACTATTGTGGGGAAAGTTGGTGAGTGAAAAGTTTGAGGCATAACTTGCGAAGCTTGTATGGATGTTCGGTAGTACGATGCCGTACGGGTGGGGTCAAGTTACTGTCGGTAGGGTCGAACGTCTATCGAATCCAGTGAGTCTGGTCGGCACCAGGGAGGGTAAACCTTTTGAGCTTGTATCGAATCCAGTGAGTTTCGTGTGTCGAACCCCTACCCTCACTACGTGGTGAGACGTACGTACTCCAGTGTGTGGTGTCGTGTCGTGCGTTGAACGTCGAAGGGGCATAAGGCGATTGTGGCTTTCTCGTGTGCCATGCGAACCCTGTGCAGTACGGTGTGTCGAACATTGAAATACCTCCCATGTAAGACGCATCGCATCAGTGCAGCTAGTAGCACCACACGGGTAGTTACCGCTCTCTCGCTCCGAGTTTTTTTTCTCCATTGTTATGCCTCCTCAGCGTATGCTGTAGGTATGCAGTAGGGGAAAAAAAGCGTGCGCTCGCTCGCTCGTCTGTGTGTGTTGGGTCGTTTACATCAATGTGGTGCAGCTACCTCGTGATAAGCGAGCGTGGACATGTGAACAATACCCCCTCTCACGCTTTTATGCGTGCTAGTAATTGTGTATGGGAATCTTTTGGCTAGTGTATGGCTATCGTGTATGCGAACGAGGAACGAATTTACCGAGGATGAACGTTGTGGTGATGTTGTGCGAAGTTAATATACATGCTAGACATAAGATAGGCATGTGGATGGGTCACATTCGACTGCAACGTGGTGCGTGAGCGATGATATGTGCGGGTAGTCACACTGATCGCGCATAGGATGGCTTCTATTGATTTGTTTCAAAAGAACCTTCCTCGAGGTGCACGAACTTTCTCAACACTTGAGATGCCTTATGCTAGACATAAGATAGGCATGTGGATGGGTCGTATTCGACTGTAACACGGTGCGTGAGCGATGATATGTGCGGGTAGTCACACTGATCGCGCATAGGATGGCTTCTATTGATTTGTTTCAAAAGAACCTTCCTCGAGGTGCACGAACTTTCTCAACACTTGAGATGCCTTATGCTAGACATAAGATAGGCATGTGGATGGGTCGTATTCGACTGTAACACGGTGCGTGAGCGATGATATGTGCGGGTAGTCACACTGATCGCGCATAGGATGGCTTCTATTGATTTGTTTCAAAAGAACCTTCCTCGAGGTGCACGAACTTTCTCAACACTTGAGATGCCTTATGCTAGACATAAGATAGGCATGTGGATGGGTCACATTCGACTGCAACGTGGTGCGTGAGCGATGATATGTGCGGGTAATCACACTGATCGCGCATAGGATGGCTTCTATTGATTTGTTTCAAAAGAACCTTCCTCGAGGTGCACGAACTTTCTCAACACTTGAGATGCCTTATGCTAGACATAAGATAGGCATGTGGATGGGTCGTATTCGACTGTAACACGGTGCGTGAGCGATGATATGTGCGGGTAGTCACACTGATCGCGCATAGGATGGCTTCTATTGATTTGTTTCAAAAGAACCTTCCTCGAGGTGCACGAACTTTCTCAACACTTGAGATGCCTTATGCTAGACATAAGATAGGCATGTGGATGGGTCGTATTCGACTGTAACACGGTGCGTGAGCGATGATATGTGCGGGTAGTCACACTGATCGCGCATAGGATGGCTTCTATTGATTTGTTTCAAAAGAACCTTCCTCGAGGTGCACGAACTTTCTCAACACTTGAGATGCCTTATGCTAGACATAAGATAGGCATGTGGATGGGTCGTATTCGACTGTAACACGGTGCGTGAGCGATGATAGGTATGGGTGGACATATCATTCGCGTGTAGGATAGTAGATGCTGAGCAAATCATAAACTTTTGAAACAGCCCAATAGCGATGCCCTTGGAAATTCCTATGGTGTGGCTATTGGTGTGTTGCAAAAGTTTTGGAAAGGATGGATCAATACTTATGCACTGCTTTCGGGGCCACATGTATATATTAAACAGTGGTCGGTAAATGGCTGAATACAGCGAACATATAACTCATTATGATGATCCATTTATGATGGTAGCCTATGATTCAGCAACTCCTATCTCTACCTCCCCGTGGTACCGACTGGGATACGAGCAACCTTCGGAAAGATCGAGTAACCAACCTCGGTGGGACCTTAGGTCGTATGCAGACAGAGAAGGGGGCACTCGGGCCCCAAAGCTTAAGGTGTGTATACGATCCGTGCCGATAGTTGAATGGTGGAAGGGGCGATACAAATATGAAGCCGCGAACGGACCCTGTGGGGTACCGGGGCAAACCTCACAGTAATGTTGCCCTTGCTGTGGTATGGCAGGGTAGTCCACAGTCGACCATATATTTTCCCTAGCGACTCGTGGGAACCACATGAAAAGCAAAACCAACCCAATGCGAAGATCGAAGCGTATTCATCACCCTAAGAAGTGTCCTTGTTGTGTTAACTCAGTGGCATCGTCGTCCTCATCGTCGTCCTCATCGTCATCATCGTCCTCATCATCATCGTCCTCGTCCTCGTCCTCGTCCTCGTCCTCGTCCTCGTCCTCGTCCTCATCGCTATTCCCTTCTCCGGTTATAGATATAAATCCGGATGAAGAATCGAAGAGCGAGCAGCAGTGGTCTGACCACCCATTAGCACCGTCATCGCCATCCGAAATGACACAAGACCCACTGTACGAAGAATCGAAGAGCGAGCAGCAATGGTCTGACCACCCCTTAGCATCGCCATCGTCATCCGAAATGACACAAGACCCACTACACGTGGAATCGAATAGTGAGCAGCAATGGTCTGACCACCCCTTAGCAACGCCACCCTTATCAGTATCATGGGAACCACTAGCATCGTCATCCAGAGTGATGCAACTACCCCAGTCCCCTTCTGTAGACATAGAGTCGTTTGATACACAGCAGACGATCCAATTAGACTCTCTGAAAGAACTCAGAGTTGTCCTAGAGCCGATAGATGCTAGTCAATATGATATACAAACCATAAGACTATCTAGAACTGAAACAAGAATGTTCATCTTGCACCACTACGACATGGGTGATTCAGTGTCGGACACCCTCTTGGCATTGAATTCCACATATGGACAAACTGTTACTCGTAGAACGGTTACGATGTGGTACAAAAGGTTCGATACCGACAGGAACTGCGCGGATCGTCCACGCAAAGGCCGTCCGAAGGCAATCGATAACACAGCAACACTGCTTGCTGATGTGAAACAAAACAGCCAGCAATCTACGAGGTCTATGGCCCAGAAATACAACTGTTCGGCAGCGACTGTTATGCGAACGTTGCATAAACTAAACTATGTGCCAAAAAGAATGGGATACCACCCACACAAGCTAGACCCAGTCAACCTTGCAAAGCGGGTGAAACTAGCCCAACGACTACTCAGACAAAGTGAACGAGACCAGGGTATGCTCGATAATTTGGTCACTTGTGATGAATCTAAGATACCCATGTTTGCGCCTCACAGAGGCATACATTGGATCGTAAAAGGCGCCATGCCGAAGACAATCGCCAAAGACAGGATGAATCGCAAGTGGAACATGCTCTGTGTGTTTTGGGATCGACGAGGCATTATACACTGGGAATTGCTAGACAAGGGTGTATCTGTTAACCGTAAACGATATCAGAAGCAGCTGGAAAAGGTGGCTGGTATACTGGGAGTGAGTAAACATAGGCCGGTACCCCTACTACACGATAACGCTCCGTGCCATAGGGCACATGAAACGATAGATAAGGCGAGGAGCCTGGGATTTAACATATTGAACCATCCTCCTTACTCACCAGACATCAGTCCATCGGACTACCATTTATTCAGGTCATTGAGTAATAAGCTTAGGAATAAACTCTTCAGGACTAAGGACGAGATGAGCGCATTCCTAAAAGAGTTCTTCGATAGCAAGCCTCCTACGTTCTATGCCAGAGGCATAGATTCCCTACCTGCGAGGTGGAAGCGGGTCATAAAATACGGTGGTAAATACTGCTTCTAGGTCAGTGTTATGTCATGTATGTTATGTGTTGTGTATCGTCCAATAAAAAAGAGAGAAGCCCCCCTAAATGTGTGGGGCTTCTCTCTTTTTTATTAAATTCCCCTGCGCCTTAATCTATGCAACACGCATTACATCTGGTTCTACGGCTAAGTCCCAGAAACGAGGTCATAAGTCGAAAAAATTCTAAGTCCGAACAATATTCTAAGTCCAAGAAATATGTTCCCGGATCACCCCCCATCGGAATCCGACCCACACCCGGCACTGGTACTGATTACGGTGTCCCAAGTTGCCCCGATCGAACGAGGTGTCTCTGCTAGCGGTATAAGCTGTGCACCATGTCCTGGAATGCAAAGTAGCATGTTTTGGCAAAGTCCCCCCCCCAGCACAGCACAGCACAACAGTTTGTTCAATTTCTCACTGCGCGACCCAGCACGCAGTACGTGTAACAATGCCCCATCAGCATCGGCGCGGCACAGTAGCTTGTGCAGTATTGCCCTTGCGATGCGCTATGTGATGGGCGGGTGCGTCGTGTCCCGTAAGAGAGAAGTCCCACCGTGGTAGCTTAGTGCTGCCCGCGCTGGCTGCTTCTCTCTTTTTTCATTAAATCGCATTGCGCCTGGTAGTATGCAATCGTGCGTGTGTGTGAAATCATCCCATGGCCGGGAATAACAACTGTCAAGTGTTGTCCCCCAGCACAACACAGCACACAACAGTCTGCGCGAGCCAACGCCCGCAGTACGCAGCATCGGCGATAAGTACGATAATGCTATAACACCAAGTGCGTGTGTGAAGCCATTCCCCTCGCTGGATATTACTTTACTTTTTTTTTATTTCATCCTGCGCCTGGTAGTATGCAACCGCGTATGTGTGTGAAACCATTCCATGTCCTGGAATGACAAGTCTCAAGTGCACAACACCCGCACACCAGCACCCGCAGTACGCAATGTGTAAAACACTGCCCCGCCGACAATAACACTAAGTCCCAGAAAGCGTCCATGTCCCCCCAGCATACAGCACACAACAGCGCAACAGTTTGTTCAATTTCTCACTGCGCGACCCAGCGCGCAGTACGTGTAACATTGCCCCATCAGCATCGGCGCGGCACAGTAGCTTGCGCAGTCTTGCCCGGGTGCGTCGTGTTCCGTAAGAGAGAAGTCCCACCGTGGTAGCTTAGTGCTGTCCGCGCTGGCGGCTTCTCTCTTTTTTCATTAAATCGCTTTGCGCCTGGTAGTATGCAATCGTACGTGTGTGTGAAATCATTCCATGTCCTGGAATGACAAGTCTCAAGTGCACAACACCCGCACACCAGCACCCGCAGTACGCAATGTGTAAAACACTGCCCCGCCGACAATAACACTAAGTGCCAGAAAGCGTCCAAGTCCCCCCAGCATACAGCACACAACAGCGCTGCGCGAGCCAACCCCCGCAGTACGCAATGTGTAAAACACTGCCCCGTCGACCATAACACTAAGACCCAGAACGCGTCCACGTCCAGGAATGCAAAGTGTCAAGTGTTGGAAAAGTCCCCCACACAGCGCACACAACACAACAGCGCAACGGTTTGTTGAATTTCTCACTGCGCAAGCCAGCACTCGCAGTACGCAGTGTGTATAACACTGCCCCGTCGGCAATAACACCAAGTCCCAGAACGCGTCCACGTCCCGGAATGCAAAGTGTCAAGTGTTGGAAAAGTCCCCCACACAGCGCACACAACACAACAGCGCAACGGTTTGTTGAATTTCTCACTGCGCAAGCCAGCACTCGCAGTACGCAATGTGTAAAACACTGCCCCGCCGACAATAACACTAAGTGCCAGAAAGCGTCCAAGTCCCCCCAGCATACAGCACACAACAGCGCTGCGCGAGCCAACCCCCGCAGTACGCAATGTGTAAAACACTGCCCCGTCGACCATAACACTAAGACCCAGAACGCGTCCACGTCCAGGAATGCAAAGTGTCAAGTGTTGGAAAAGTCCCCCACACAGCGCACACAACACAACAGCGCAACGGTTTGTTGAATTTCTCACTGCGCAAGCCAGCACTCGCAGTACGCAATGTGTAAAACACTGCCCCGCCGACAATAACACTAAGTGCCAGAAAGCGTCCAAGTCCCCCCAGCATACAGCACACAACAGCGCTGCGCGAGCCAACCCCCGCAGTACGCAATGTGTAAAACACTGCCCCGTCGACCATAACACTAAGACCCAGAACGCGTCCACGTCCAGGAATGCAAAGTGTCAAGTGTTGGAAAAGTCCCCCACACAGCGCACACAACACAACAGCGCAACGGTTTGTTGAATTTCTCACTGCGCAAGCCAGCACTCGCAGTACGCAGTGTGTATAACACTGCCCCGTCGGCAATAACACCAAGTCCCAGAACGCGTCCACGTCCCGGAATGCAAAGTGTCAAGTGTTGGAAAAGTCCCCCACACAGCGCACACAACACAACAGCGCAACGGTTTGTTGAATTTCTCACTGCGCAAGCCAGCACTCGCAGTACGCAATGTGTAAAACACTGCCCCGCCGACAATAACACTAAGTGCCAGAAAGCGTCCAAGTCCCCCCAGCATACAGCACACAACAGCGCTGCGCGAGCCAACCCCCGCAGTACGCAATGTGTAAAACACTGCCCCGTCGACCATAACACTAAGACCCAGAACGCGTCCACGTCCAGGAATGCAAAGTGTCAAGTGTTGGAAAAGTCCCCCACACAGCGCACACAACACAACAGCGCAACGGTTTGTTGAATTTCTCACTGCGCAAGCCAGCACTCGCAGTACGCAGTGTGTATAACACTGCCCCGTCGGCAATAACACCAAGTCCCAGAACGCGTCCACGTCCCGGAATGCAAAGTGTCAAGTGTTGGAAAAGTCCCCCACACAGCGCACACAACACAACAGCGCAACGGTTTGTTGAATTTCTCACTGCGCAAGCCAGCACTCGCAGTACGCAATGTGTAAAACACTGCCCCGCCGACAATAACACTAAGTGCCAGAAAGCGTCCAAGTCCCCCCAGCATACAGCACACAACAGCGCTGCGCGAGCCAACCCCCGCAGTACGCAATGTGTAAAACACTGCCCCGTCGACCATAACACTAAGACCCAGAACGCGTCCACGTCCAGGAATGCAAAGTGTCAAGTGTTGGAAAAGTCCCCCACACAGCGCACACAACACAACAGCGCAACGGTTTGTTGAATTTCTCACTGCGCAAGCCAGCACTCGCAGTACGCAGTGTGTATAACACTGCCCCGTCGGCAATAACACCAAGTCCCAGAACGCGTCCACGTCCCGGAATGCAAAGTGTCAAGTGTTGGAAAAGTCCCCCACACAGCGCACACAACACAACAGCGCAACGGTTTGTTGAATTTCTCACTGCGCAAGCCAGCACTCGCAGTACGCAATGTGTAAAACACTGCCCCGCCGACAATAACACTAAGTGCCAGAAAGCGTCCAAGTCCCCCCAGCATACAGCACACAACAGCGCTGCGCGAGCCAACCCCCGCAGTACGCAATGTGTAAAACACTGCCCCGCCGACAATAACACTAAGTCCCAGAAAGCGTCCACGTCCCGGAATGCAAAGTGTCAAGTGTTGGAAAAGTCCCCCGCACAGCGCACACAACACAACAGCGCAACAGTCCGGCACTGATATTAAGTCCAATTCGATAACACAATAACACCAAGGCAACATCGAGGGTAAGAATGCGCGTGTCAAGTGTGATGAAAAGTCTCCCCCACACAGCGCACACAACACAACAGCGCAACAGTTTGTTTAATTTGTCACTGCGCGAGCCAGCACTCGCAGTACGCAGTGTGTGCATCGGCCCGGCACTGGTATTAAGTCCAATTCGATAATACAATAACACCAAGCCAACATCAAGCACAGCACAGCACAACAGTTTGTTTTATTTCTCACCCGCAGTACGCAGTGTGTATAACATCGACAACGGCGCGTACATGACTATTGAAAAAAAAAAACAACACATTCACACATTGGTCACACATCATCATCTTTACCTACGGGAAAACTGAAACTGTTGGAAAAAAGTTCAACTATTGAAAAAATGTCAACTATTGAAACAAGTAACCAACTATTGAAACAACCAACACCTTAGGCACGGCCCAAGTACAAGTACGAGTTCAATAGTAGGGTTACCCCCCATCGGAATATGACCGACACCCGGCACTGGTACCGATTGCGGTGCGTGAACATTTCCCGACCCAGCATGGTGTCTCGGCTAGCGGTACAAGTCTATCCAAGGCACTCCTATAACGATGTCCCCAGTGTGGTATATACCCATACCGAGGCAACGTTGGTATGACCATGTTTACACTATTGTGGGGAAAGTTGGTGAGTGAAAAGTTTGAGGCATAACTTGCGAAGC
Source organism: Toxorhynchites rutilus septentrionalis (assembly GCF_029784135.1). NCBI lineage: Eukaryota > Metazoa > Arthropoda > Insecta > Diptera > Culicidae > Toxorhynchites > Toxorhynchites rutilus. The sequence continues at coordinate 24,810 of NW_026599705.1, forward strand.
TTGTATGGATGTTCGGTAGTACGATGCCGTACGGGTGGGGTCAAGTTACTGTCGGTAGGGTCGAACGTCTATCGAATCCAGTGAGTCTGGTCGGCACCAGGGAGGGTAAACCTTTTGAGCTTGTATCGAATCCAGTGAGTTTCGTGTGTCGAACCCCTACCCTCACTACGTGGTGAGACGTACGTACTCCAGTGTGTGGTGTCGTGTCGTGCGTTGAACGTCGAAGGGGCATAAGGCGATTGTGGCTTTCTCGTGTGCCATGCGAACCCTGTGCAGTACGGTGTGTCGAACATTGAAATACCTCCCATGTAAGACGCATCGCATCAGTGCAGCTAGTAGCACCACACGGGTAGTTACCGCTCTCTCGCTCCGAGTTTTTTTTCTCCATTGTTATGCCTCCTCAGCGTATGCTGTAGGTATGCAGTAGGGGAAAAAAAGCGTGCGCTCGCTCGCTCGTCTGTGTGTGTTGGGTCGTTTACATCAATGTGGTGCAGCTACCTCGTGATAAGCGAGCGTGGACATGTGAACAATACCCCCTCTCACGCTTTTATGCGTGCTAGTAATTGTGTATGGGAATCTTTTGGCTAGTGTATGGCTATCGTGTATGCGAACGAGGAACGAATTTACCGAGGATGAACGTTGTGGTGATGTTGTGCGAAGTTAATATACATGCTAGACATAAGATAGGCATGTGGATGGGTCACATTCGACTGCAACGTGGTGCGTGAGCGATGATATGTGCGGGTAGTCACACTGATCGCGCATAGGATGGCTTCTATTGATTTGTTTCAAAAGAACCTTCCTCGAGGTGCACGAACTTTCTCAACACTTGAGATGCCTTATGCTAGACATAAGATAGGCATGTGGATGGGTCGTATTCGACTGTAACACGGTGCGTGAGCGATGATATGTGCGGGTAGTCACACTGATCGCGCATAGGATGGCTTCTATTGATTTGTTTCAAAAGAACCTTCCTCGAGGTGCACGAACTTTCTCAACACTTGAGATGCCTTATGCTAGACATAAGATAGGCATGTGGATGGGTCGTATTCGACTGTAACACGGTGCGTGAGCGATGATATGTGCGGGTAGTCACACTGATCGCGCATAGGATGGCTTCTATTGATTTGTTTCAAAAGAACCTTCCTCGAGGTGCACGAACTTTCTCAACACTTGAGATGCCTTATGCTAGACATAAGATAGGCATGTGGATGGGTCACATTCGACTGCAACGTGGTGCGTGAGCGATGATATGTGCGGGTAATCACACTGATCGCGCATAGGATGGCTTCTATTGATTTGTTTCAAAAGAACCTTCCTCGAGGTGCACGAACTTTCTCAACACTTGAGATGCCTTATGCTAGACATAAGATAGGCATGTGGATGGGTCGTATTCGACTGTAACACGGTGCGTGAGCGATGATATGTGCGGGTAGTCACACTGATCGCGCATAGGATGGCTTCTATTGATTTGTTTCAAAAGAACCTTCCTCGAGGTGCACGAACTTTCTCAACACTTGAGATGCCTTATGCTAGACATAAGATAGGCATGTGGATGGGTCACATTCGACTGCAACGTGGTGCGTGAGCGATGATATGTGCGGGTAATCACACTGATCGCGCATAGGATGGCTTCTATTGATTTGTTTCAAAAGAACCTTCCTCGAGGTGCACGAACTTTCTCAACACTTGAGATGCCTTATGCTAGACATAAGATAGGCATGTGGATGGGTCGTATTCGACTGTAACACGGTGCGTGAGCGATGATATGTGCGGGTAGTCACACTGATCGCGCATAGGATGGCTTCTATTGATTTGTTTCAAAAGAACCTTCCTCGAGGTGCACGAACTTTCTCAACACTTGAGATGCCTTATGCTAGACATAAGATAGGCATGTGGATGGGTCGTATTCGACTGTAACACGGTGCGTGAGCGATGATATGTGCGGGTAGTCACACTGATCGCGCATAGGAT
>NW_026599706.1:0-26779 GCF_029784135.1 Toxorhynchites rutilus septentrionalis
GGAGCAATTAGAGCAATAACAATAACTACAGGATTAGTTCAATGATTCCATCAATATAATAATAATTTATTTATTTTAGGAAATATTATTACCCTATTAATTATATATCAATGATGACGAGATATTTCTCGAGAAAGTACTTTCCAAGGACTTCATACTTTCAATGTAACTTTAGGCCTTCGATGAGGAATAATTCTTTTTATTATCTCCGAAATTTTCTTTTTTATTTCATTTTTTTGAGCATTTTTTCATAGAAGATTATCTCCTACAATTGAACTAGGAATAATATGACCTCCTATTGGAATCCATCCATTTAATCCTTTTCAAATTCCTTTATTAAATACAGCTATTTTATTAGCATCAGGAATTACTGTAACTTGAGCTCATCATAGATTAATAGAAAATAATCATACTCAAACAATTCAAAGATTATTTTTTACAGTACTTTTAGGAATTTATTTCTCAATTTTACAAGGATATGAATATATAGAAGCTCCATTTACTATTGCAGATAATGTTTATGGCTCAACATTTTTCATATCAACAGGATTCCACGGACTTCATGTTTTAATTGGAACTTCTTTTTTATTAATTTGTTTTTTACGTCATATTAATCATCATTTTTCAAAAAATCACCATTTTGGATTTGAAGCAGCAGCATGATATTGACACTTTGTAGATGTAGTTTGATTATTTTTATATATTTCAATTTACTGATGAGGAGGTTAATTTATAAAGTATATGTATGTATAAATGACTTCAATCATTAGGACTAAATAATTTTAGTATAAATAATTTTAAACACTTACTATTATAAGTCTAATTATTTTAACTATTTCTATTATTATAATAATAATAGCAACCTTTTTATCTAAAAAAACCATTACTGATCGTGAAAAATCTTCCCCTTTTGAATGTGGATTTGACCCTATAAATTATTCTCGTTTACCCTTCTCTCTTCGATTTTTCTTAATTGCAATTATTTTCTTAATTTTTGATGTAGAAATTGCTCTTCTTCTCCCAATAATCTTAATTTTAAATCATCAAATTTAATAAATTGAACAATTACTAGCCTTTTCTTATTTTTATTCTATTAATTGGATTATATCACGAATGAAACCAGGAGCATTAGAATGAAATAATTAAATCTCAACCAAATATGAAGCGATATATTGCAATTAGTTTCGGCCTAATCTTAGGTGAATTACACCCATATTTTTTAAAATAAATAAATAGGATAATAGTTAATTATAACATTTAACTTGCACTTAAAAATATTGATTCAATCAATTTATCTTAAATTAATTGAAACCAAAAAGAGGTATATTACTGTTAATAATATTAATGAATTTTAAAATTCCAATTAAGAAATATAAATGGAATTAAACCATTAAAGATAAAAGTTAGCAGCTTTTTCTTGATCACCATATTTCTATTAATATTTATTTATATAGTTAAAAAAAACATTACATTTTCAATGTAAAATTAATAAACTTTATTTATAAATATTTCCAATATTTAAAAATTAAAATAATTTCCTCAACAACTTCAATGTTACGCTCTAAATATAAGCTATTTAAATTAATTTAAAAATATTATTAATAATAAAATTACAATTCAAATAAAATATCTTATTAAATAAATTTCAAATTATTATTTTGAAACTCTTGAATATATAAAGAATACTTTTTTATTTGATAATATAATATATGTCCACCAAAATATCTCTTCAACCTTGATCAAATCTTTTATATGAAAATAATCCTATTTTTAATGGCAATTTAATAATAATTAAAGTCGAAATATAAGGCATAAATCATATTATCCCAACAAATCTTCTAAATTTATAAAATATAAAAGATTTATTATTACTAAATAAATTTCATAATTTAATAAATAACCTATCAAACCCCCTAAAACACAAACCATTAATGTTAAAAATTTTATCATTTTAGGTAAATAACTATCTCTGGATTAAAAAATATTAATCATCTAAGAAAACTTCCCCAATAATAGCTATAATTATTAAAAAAAAATTCTAAAATTTATAATTCATCTCTTATCATTTAATATATTTAAAACTATATTTTTAAAATCCCCTGTTATAGAATAATAAACTAATCGAAAAGAATAACAAACCGTTAACCCAGTTGAAAAAAAAAAAAGAAAAAAAGAAAAAAAATTTATATAAGAAAGTATAACAACTTCTAAGATTAAATCCTTTGAATAAAATCCAGCTAAAAAAGGCATTCCACACAAAGCTAAATTAGCAATATTAAAACATCTACAAACTAAAGGTATTCTTATAAACAACCCTCCTATATAACGAATATCTTGTATATTTTTTATATTATGAATAATTACTCCTGCACATATAAATAATAATGCCTTAAATAAAGCATGAGTTAAAAGATGAAAAAATGCTAATTTAAATTCTCCAATAGATAAAATTCTTATTATTAATCCTAATTGTCTTAAAGTAGATAAAGCAATAATTTTTTTTAAATCATACTCAAAATTAGCCCCTAATCCAGCTATAAATATTGTTAATCCTGAAATTAATAATAAAATTTGACCAAATAATGAATCTACTAATAAAATATTAAAACGAATCAATAAATAAACCCCTGCAGTTACTAAAGTTGAGAATGAACTAAAGCAGAAACAGGGGTAGGGGCTGCTATAGCAGCAGGTAATCAAGAAGAAAAAGGAATTTGAGCTCTTTTAGTTATAGCTGCTAATATCACCAATCTTCCAATTATTAATATTTCAAAATTTTCCTTATTAATTTCTAAATAAAAATATAATTCCAACTTCCATAATTTAATATCCAAGCAATAGCTAATAATAAAGCTACATCACCAATTCGATTTGATAAAGCTGTTAACATTCCAGCATTATAAGATTTTACATTTTGAAAATAAATTACTAAACAATAAGAAACTAATCCTAATCCATCTCATCCTAATAAAATTCTAATTAAATTAGGACTAATAATTAGTATTATCATTGATATAACAAATATTAAAACTAATAAAATAAATCGATTTTTATTAAAATCTCTAGATATATAATCATCTCTATATAAAATTACTAAAGAAGAAATTAATAATACAAAAGATATAAATATCAATCTTATTCAATCCAATAAAAAAGTCATAACAATTGAAGTTGAATATAAAGAAATAATTTCTCATTCAATAAAATAAATTAAATCATTCAATAAAAAATTTAAACTAAATATAAAAAAATTAATCTAATAAAAATTAAAAAATAAAATCTAACCTTACAATAATTAATTAAAGAATTCACGATTTAAAATGAAAATTCATATCATTGACACCACAAATCAATATTTTTTTTAAACTATTTAAATTAAATTCATAATATACAAATATCACTTTTTAAAATTAAAAAATTTAAAGGTAATCAATGTAATATTAATAATAAATACTCTCGACTTGTCCCAAAAGAAAAAAAATTAACCCCAGAATAAATTTTACCATGTTGACTATATGAAAATAAATAAAGGGTATAAGCCGCTCTAAAAAAAGATAATAATCTTAAACCAATTATAGTTAATCAAGATCATCTTACAATTCTATTTATTAAACTAATTTCCCCTAATAAATTTAATGTTGGAGGAGCCGCTATATTCCCAGCACATAATAAAAATCATCATAAGCTATTCTAGGTATAAAATTTAATATCCCCTTGTTAATTAATAAACTTCGTCTATTTATTCGTTCATAAGAAATATTTGCTAAACAAAATAATCCAGAAGAACATAAACCATGAGCAATTATTAAAGTATATGATCCTCTTAATCCTCAATAAGTTATAGTTATTAAACCTCTTAAAACAATCCCTATATGAGCTACAGAAGAATAAGCAATTAATGCCTTTAAATCCATTTGTCGTAAACAAATTAATCTTACTAACACACCTCCTATTAAACTAATTCTAATTCATCAATAATTAAATTTTATACCTAAAATTTGTAAAAATGAAAAAACACGTAATAATCCATAACCTCCTAATTTAATAAAACACCAGCTAAAATTATAGAACCAGAAATAGGAGCTTCAACATGAGCTTTGGTAATCATAAATGAACTAAAAATATTGGTATTTTTACCAAAAAAGCAAAAATTATACATAAATATAAAAATTTTAAATTATAATATTTTAAATAATTTAATATAATCAAATTTATAATATTTAAATCATTTTTAATAAAAAAAATTCCAATTAATAAAGGTAAAGAAGCTAATAAAGTATAAAATAATAAATAAATTCCTGCTTGTAAACGCTCTGGCTGATAACCTCATCCTAAAATCAAAAATAATGTAGGAATTAATCTTCTCTCAAAAAATAAATAAAATATAAATATTCTTAATGAACTAAAAGTAAATACTAATATCAATAATAACAATAAAATTATAAAAATAAATAATTTTCTATAATTAAAAACACGATAAATTATTTCTCTAGCTATTAATATTAAAGCACAAATCCAAAATCTCAACATAATTAAACCATAAGAATTAAATCTAATCCAAAATAATAAGAAATATCACAAAAATAATTTATTATTACAATTTTTAATATAAATATAAATCTCCCTAAAAATAGTAAACATTGAACCATTCAATAATTTTTTTTATATAATAATAATAAACAAATAATAAAAAAAATAAATTTTAACATTGTAAAATTGAAAATCTTTGAAAATAATCATTACCATGAGTTCGAACTATAGAAACTAAAATAGATAACCCTAATACTCCCTCACAAACACAAAAAGTTAAAAAAAATATTCTAAAATACTTTTCATTTTCTATATAATTTAAAAAAAAAAATAATATTATAAATAATATTAAAACCATAAATTCTAATGACAATAACATACATAATAAATGCTTTCGTCTAGAAATAAATACTAAACATCCAATTATAAATATTACTATAATAAATAATAAAAATAAATTTACCATTAATTTAGTTTTAATAGTTTAATCAAAACCTTAGTCTTGTAAACTAAAAATAAAAAATTTTTTTTTAAAACATCAAGAAAAAAGAAAATTCTTTTTCATTAATTCCCAAAATTAATATTTTTTATAAACTATTTCTTGATATTTTTATAACTTTTATTTTCTCATCTCTTATAATTAGATTAATTTTCACACAAATTAATCACCCTTTAGCTATAGGATTAATTCTTTTAATTCAAACATTTTTAATTTGTATAATTTCAGGAATTTATATCCAAACATTTTGATATGCTTATATTTTATTTTTAATTTTTATAGGGGGAATATTAGTTCTATTTATTTATGTAACCTCTCTTTCATCAAATGAAATATTCTCTTTTTCAATAAAATTATCAATTATTCTATATTTTATACTAATTATCTTTTTAATAATTTTTTTTTTTATAGATAAAATAATAATTGAAACATTTATTAATAATTACGAAATAAATTTATTATCAAATTTTAAATCTTTATATATAGAAAATATTTTATCTTTAAATAAAATATATAATTTTCCTACAAATTTAATTACTTTACTTTTAATTAATTATTTGTTTTTAACATTATTAGTTACAGTAAAAATCTCTATAAAAAATTATGGACCTTTACGCCCATTATCTTAATTAACAAAATTATTTATGAAATTAATGAATAAACCAATTCGAAATACCCACCCTTTATTTAAAATTATAAATAATGCACTAATTGATTTACCTGCCCCCTCTAATATTTCAATTTGATGAAATTTCGGATCTCTTTTAGGACTTTGTTTAATAATTCAAATTTTAACAGGTCTTTTTTTAGCTATACATTATACAGCAGATATTGAAACTGCTTTTAATAGTGTAAATCATATTTATCGAGATGTTAATAATGGATGACTACTCCGAATTTGTCACGCAAACGGAGCTTCATTTTTTTTTGCATGTTTATTTACCCATGTAGGACGAGGTATTTATTATAATTCATTTCTTTATATTCCTACATGAATAGTAGGAGTAATTATATTATTTATAACAATAGCAACTGGATTTTTAGGATATGTTTTACCTTGAGGACAAATATCTTTTTGAGGAGCAACTGTTATTACAAATCTTTTATCGGCTATTCCTTATTTAGGAAATGATTTAGTTCAATGAATTTGAGGAGGATTCGCAATTGATAACGCAACTTTAACTCGATTCTTTACTTTTCATTTTATTTTACCTTTTATTATTTTAGCTTTAACAATAATTCACCTTTTATTTTTACATCAAACAGGATCAAATAATCCATTAGGATTAAATAGAAATATTGATAAAATTCCATTTCACCCATATTTTATTTATAAAGATATAGCAGGATTTATTATCTTTATTTGAATTTTAATCACTTTTATTTGAAAATTTAATTATTTATTAATAGACCCAGAAAATTTTATTCCAGCTAATCCATTAGTAACTCCTGTTCATATTCAACCTGAATGATATTTTTTATTTGCTTATGCAATTTTACGATCAATTCCTAATAAATTAGGAGGAGTAATTGCTTTAGTTATATCAATTGCCATTTTAATAATTTTACCTTTTACTCATATAAGTAAATTTCAAGGACTTCAATTTTATCCTCTTAACCAAATTTTATTTTGAAGAATAACATCTATTACATGCCTATTAACTTGAATTGGAGCACGACCCGTAGAAATCCCTTATATTATAACAGGACAAATTTTAACAATTTTATATTTTTTATATTTTATTATTAATCCCCTTTTATCAAAATACTGAGATAACCTTTTAAATTAATTAATAAGCTTTTACAGCATATGTTTTGAAAACATAAGAAAGAAGTAAACTCTTCTATTAATTTTATACTAAAAATCATTCATTATAAAGAAAAAAAAAAAATTTTTACTCCAATAAAAAAAAATAAATAATTTAAAGATAAAGGTAAAAATCTTTTTCATGCTAAATATATTAATTTATCATAACGAAATCGAGGTAAAGTCCCTCGAACCCAAATAAATATATAAGAAATAAAAACTAATTTTAAAAAAAAAAAAAATCTATAAATATCTCTACCTAAAAAAATTACTACAAATAATATACTTATAAATAAAATTCTTGCATATTCTGCTAAAAAAATTAAAGCAAATCTACCTCTTCTATATTCAACATTAAACCCAGAGACTAATTCTGATTCTCCTTCTGCAAAATCAAATGGAGTTCGATTAGTTTCAGCTAAACAAGAAGCAAATCAAACTAATCTTAAAGGATAACAAAAAACAATAAATCAAATATATTTTTGAAAAAAATAAAAATTTAAAAAATTATAACCCCCCACTAAAAAAATAAATCTTAATAAAATTAAAGCCAAACTTACTTCATAAGAAATAGTTTGAGCAACAGCCCGTAAACCCCCTAATAAAGCATAATTAGAATTAGAAGATCACCCAGCAATTATAACAGTATAAACTCTTAATCTAGTAATACAAAAAAAAAATAATACTCCTAAATTAAAAGAATATAATTTAATTAAATAAGGAATACATAACCAAATTAATAAAGATAAAAATAAAGAAAAAATTGGAGAAAAATAATAAACTAAATAATTAGATAATAAAGGATATGTTTGTTCTTTAGTAAATAACTTAACTGCATCTCTAAAAGGTTGTAATAACCCAACAAATCCAACTTTATTAGGACCTTTTCGAATTTGAATATATCCTAAAACTTTTCGTTCTAATAATGTTAAAAAAGCAACTCTAACTAAAACACAAATAATTAATAATAAACTACCTACTAACCCCAATACATAATCATTAAAATACAATACTATTTATAATAATAAAATATTATTTAAATAAATTCTAAATTTATTACACTAATCTGCCAAAATAGTAATTAAATATTATTATCAATCATTTTAATAAAATTTATATTTTTTATATTAGGTCCTTTCGTACTATAATATAATTATTAATTAAAGATAGAAACCAACCTGGCTTACACCGGTTTGAACTCAGATCATGTAAGAATTCAAAGGTCGAACAGACCTAAACTTTAAACTTCTACACCTAAAAATAACTCTTAATCCAACATCGAGGTCGCAATCTTTTTTATCGATATGAACTCTAAAAAAAAATTACGCTGTTATCCCTAAGGTAACTTAAATTTTTAATCAATATTATTGGATCAATTATTCATATATTAATGTATAATACAATTAAAAGTTAATTAAATTTTTATACCACCCCAGTAAAATTTTTAATAAAATTATAATTAAAATAATCCTTAAAAAATTATAAAATATAAAAATAAAGATCTATAGGGTCTTCTCGTCTTTTAATTTTATCTTAACTTTTTAATTAAAAAATAAAATTCTAAAAAAATTTATATAAGACAGTATATATCTTATCCAACCATTCATACAAGCCTCCAATTAAAAGACTATTGATTATGCTACCTTCGCACAGTCAAAATACTGCGGCCCTTTAATAATATTCAGTGGGCAGGTTAGACTTTAAATTAATTTCAAAAAGACATGTTTTTGATAAACAGGTAAATATATATTTATTGCCGAATTCCTTATATAAACCTCTCATTTATAAATAATTTATATAAATTTATATACTAATTTTATCATAATTAATAAACTTTCTTTATTAAAATTTATATTTTAATAAATAACTTAATTTTAAAATAAATAATATAATTATAAAATAAATTATAACATACTTACTAATAATGACTATTTTTAAGCCTATATTTATTTATTTACTTAATTAAAATTTAAAATTTTATTTTAAAGCTAATCCCTTAAAATATTAATTTTATTAAATTAAATAATTAACTAATTAAATATTTAATTAATAAATCTAAATTAAATTTATTTCTTAAAAAACTAGATATATTTTAAAACGATTAACATTTCATTTCTAAATTTATATTAAAAATAATTATTCCACATTAACTTTTTTATAAATTTAAATCTTTAAAATTCGAGAAAAATTAATATAATAATTAATTAATTAATAAACCCTGATACACAAGGTACAATAAATTAAATTTTCTTTTAAAATAAAAATTTTTCAATTTATTTCAATCTTCTTTTACAATACTAATAAACTATAATAAAAATTATTATTTATTTAAATAATACTAAAACTTTAAATTATAAAATTATTTTTATTAAATAATATAAAAAATAAATAAAATTAATAAATAAAATTTATTCAATTTAAATTGAATTGCACAAATTTCTTTTCAATGTAAATGAAATACTTTACTAATTAAGCTTTAAATTGACTTTCTAGATACACTTTCCAGTACATCTACTATGTTACAACTTATCTTATTTTAATAATAAGAACGATGGGCGATATGTACATAATTTAGAGCTAAAATCTTATAAATAATCTTTTTTATAATACTATCAAATCCACTTTCAAAAATTTAATTTCAAAATTTTATCCATATAAATAAATTTATTGTAATCCATCTCTACTTAAATATAAACTGCACCTTGATCTGACATTTTTTATTAATTTTAAATTATGAAAATTTTATCTTATAATATTCTGATGACGACGATATACAAATTAAATTAATTTAAGTAAGGTTCAATGTGGATTATCAATTACAGGACAGATTCCTCTGAATAGACTAAATTACCGCCAAATTTTTTAAATTTCAAGAATATAACTAATACTACTTTAATATTTTATTATTTATTTTTAATAATAGGGTATCTAATCCTAGTTTATTACAAAAAGTTTACAGCTTAAATTTATTTTTCAAATAATAATAATAATAATTTAATAATTTCACCTAATAAATTAATTTTTATATTATAAATAAACAATTTAACTAATATTAAAAATTTTTACTTATATTATTTGTATAACCGCGGTAGCTGGCACAAATTTTACCAATATTAAAAATTATTACTAATACAAAATTTCTTTTTTCCTTTAATATTAATTACTGAGAATAAATAAAACTAATTAATTTTTTAAAAATTAAATAATTTCACACAAAAATTTACATGTAAAATAAAATAATAGTAAAAAATTTAACCATAATAAAATTATTTATATATTATATTTAAAATATTCAAATAAGTCATTTATAAAAAAAAATAATTAATTTAATAATACATTCATCATAATCAAACAAACAAATTAAACTAATAAAAACAACTTAGCTCAATTCTTTCCAAGTGTCAAAAATTTTTACACCCCCTAAATATAAAAATATTTTAACTAATAAAATTTTTCAATTAATTTATAAAAAAAAAATAATTAATTTAATAATACATTCATCATAATCAAACAAACAAATTAAACTAATAAAAACAACTTAGCTCAATTCTTTCCAAGTGTCAAAAATTTTTACACCCCCTAAATATAAAAATATTTTAACTAATAAAATTTTTCAATTAATTTATAAAAAAAAATAATTAATTTAATAATACATTCATCATAATCAAACAAACAAATTAAACTAATAAAAACAACTTAGCTCAATTCTTTCCAAGTGTCAAAAATTTTTACACCCCCTAAATATAAAAATATTTTAACTAATAAAATTTTTCAATTAATTTATAAAAAAAAATAATTAATTTAATAATACATTCATCATAATCAAACAAACAAATTAAACTAATAAAAACAACTTAGCTCAATTCTTTCCAAGTGTCAAAAATTTTTACACCCCCTAAATATAAAAATATTTTAACTAATAAAATTTTTCAATTAATTTATAAAAAAAAATAATTAATTTAATAATACATTCATCATAATCAAACAAACAAATTAAACTAATAAAAACAACTTAGCTCAATTCTTTCCAAGTGTCAAAAATTTTTACACCCCCTAAATATAAAAATATTTTAACTAATAAAATTTTTCAATTAATTTATAAAAAAAAATAATTAATTTAATAATACATTCATCATAATCAAACAAACAAATTAAACTAATAAAAACAACTTAGCTCAATTCTTTCCAAGTGTCAAAAATTTTTACACCCCCTAAATATAAAAATATTTTAACTAATAAAATTTTTCAATTAATTTATAAAAAAAAATAATTAATTTAATAATACATTCATCATAATCAAACAAACAAATTAAACTAATAAAAACAACTTAGCTCAATTCTTTCCAAGTGTCAAAAATTTTTACACCCCCTAAATATAAAAATATTTTAACTAATAAAATTTTTCAATTAATTTATAAAAAAAAATAATTAATTTAATAATACATTCATCATAATCAAACAAACAAATTAAACTAATAAAAACAACTTAGCTCAATTCTTTCCAAGTGTCAAAAATTTTTACACCCCCTAAATATAAAAATATTTTAACTAATAAAATTTTTCAATTAATTTATAAAAAAAAATAATTAATTTAATAATACATTCATCATAATCAAACAAACAAATTAAACTAATAAAAACAACTTAGCTCAATTCTTTCCAAGTGTCAAAAATTTTTACACCCCCTAAATATAAAAATATTTTAACTAATAAAATTTTTCAATTAATTTATAAAAAAAAATAATTAATTTAATAATACATTCATCATAATCAAACAAACAAATTAAACTAATAAAAACAACTTAGCTCAATTCTTTCCAAGTGTCAAAAATTTTTACACCCCCTAAATATAAAAATATTTTAACTAATAAAATTTTTCAATTAATTTATAAAAAAAAAATAATTAATTTAATAATACATTCATCATAATCAAACAAACAAATTAAACTAATAAAAACAACTTAGCTCAATTCTTTTCTCGACGCGCAACCAATATTAATAATTTTATTTTATATTTAAAATTTTATATTTATATATAATTATTTAATATTAAATTATATATTTTATTAATTAAATATTTTTTACACTCCCTTTATATAAATTATTTATAATATATATATATATTTATAATTATATAAATTAATTATATTTATTTATTTAATATAAATAATTTAATATAATATAAATAAATAAAATACAATGAATATATTTATATATAAATTATTTATATGTATATAGATCTTTTTTTTCTCTGTAAATATAGGCCGAATAGGCATATAAATAATACACTAACGATAATATAATCCTTATTAATTAATTCTCTTAATTTATATATATAATATATTTATTAATAGATCTAAATATATATATATAATAGATGAATATATTATTAAATATTTTATTAATTTATATAATACATTTATATATATATTAAACATTTATATAATATATATATATATATATAATTAATTCTAAAAATAATTATTTAAATTTAATTTAAATAAAAAATTTTAAAAATAAACATTTATAAACTTTATTTTAAATGCCTTTCAAAATTAAATCTTAATCATGTTATTTTTTTTTTACTTATAATAATAAAAAAAAAAATAAAAATGAATTGCCTGATAAAAGGATTACCTTGATAGGGTAAATTATAAAAATTTAATATTTTTATTCATTATATTTAATAGAATTAAACTATTTCTAAAAATTTCAAAAATTTTTGTGCATCATACACTAAAATATATTTTTATAATTCAATTATATTTAAAAAGATAAGCTAAATTAAGCTACTGGGCTCATACCCCATTTATAAAGGTTATAATCCTTTTCTTTTTAATTAAAAAATTTTCAAATAATATTTTTATAATAACATTAATTTTTGGAACTTTATTAACAATTTCTTCAAACTCTTGATTAGGAGTTTGAATAGGATTAGAAATTAATTTACTTTCATTTATTCCCCTAATAAATGAAAATAAAAAAATATATTAATATCCGAAAGAAGTCTAAAATATTTTTTGATTCAAGCTTATGCTTCTTCTATTTTATTATTTTCAATTTTATTATTATTATTATTCAATTTTAACTTAATTATTAAAAATAACGTTATTCATTTAATAATTTATTCAACTTTAGCATTAAAAAGAGGAATTGCCCCCTTCCACTTTTGATTCCCTGAAGTAATAGAAGGATTAAATTGAATTAATAATTTAATTTTAATAACATGACAAAAAATTGCTCCCTTAATAATAATTTCTTATAATTCAAATTATAATTTATTATTCATTTTTATTTTTTTTTCTATAATTATTGGAGCATTAGGAGGATTAAATCAAACCTCCTTACGAAAATTAATAGCATTTTCTTCAATTAATCATTTAAGATGAATATTAATAGCAATAATATATAATGAATATTTATGACTAATATACTTCTTTTTATATTCTTTCCTATCATCTTCTATTATTTTAATTTTCAATAATTTTAAATTATATTATTTTAATCAAATTTATAACTTTTCATTAATAAACCCAATTATTAAATTTATAATTTTCATTAATTTATTATCTTTAGGAGGACTCCCTCCATTTTTAGGATTCTTCCCTAAATGAATAATTATTGAAAATTTAACAAAAATAAATCATTATTTTTTAATATTTATAGCAGTTTGTATGACTTTAATTACATTATTTTATTATTTACGAATATCATATAGAATTTATATATTAAATTTCTATAAAAATTCATGAATTATAAAAAATTTTAATAACAATTCTCTTCTAATTTTATTTATAAATTTTACCTCTATTATAGGATTAATAATAATTTTCTCATTTTATTTAATCTTATAAAGAGTTTAAGTTAATAAAACTATTAGTTTTCAAAGCTAAAAATACTTGTAAAATCTTTTAATTCTTAAACTTTAATAATTATTCCTTATTCCTTCAGAATTGCAATCTAATATCATTATTGACTATAAAGTTTGATTAAAAAGAAAATATTCTTATAAATAAATTTACAATTTATTGCCTAAATTTCAGCCATTCAATCGCGACAATGGCTATTTTCTACAAATCATAAAGATATTGGAACTTTATATTTTATTTTTGGAGCATGAGCAGGGATAATTGGAACATCAATAAGAATTTTAATTCGTTTAGAACTAAGACAACCAGGAATATTTATTGGTAATGATCAAATTTATAATGTAATTGTAACCGCCCATGCATTTGTAATAATTTTTTTCATAGTAATACCTATTATAATCGGAGGATTTGGTAATTGATTAGTACCTTTAATACTAGGAGCTCCTGATATAGCATTTCCACGAATAAATAATATAAGATTTTGACTTCTTCCTCCATCTATTACATTATTACTCTCAAGCAGAATAGTTGAAAATGGGTCAGGAACTGGTTGAACAGTTTATCCCCCTCTTTCATCTAATATTGCTCATAATGGATCATCAGTTGATTTAACAATTTTTTCTCTTCATTTAGCAGGAATTTCTTCAATTTTAGGAGCTATTAATTTTATTACCACTATTATTAACATACGACCTGAAGGAATTTCTTTAGATCGAATACCTTTATTTGTATGATCAGTAATTATTACAGCAATTCTTCTTCTTTTATCTTTACCCGTATTAGCAGGAGCTATTACTATACTTCTTACAGATCGTAATTTAAATACTTCATTTTTCGACCCAATTGGAGGAGGTGATCCAATTCTTTATCAACATTTATTTGATTTTTTGGACATCCAGAGGTATATATTTTAATTCTTCCAGGATTTGGAATAATTTCTCATATTATTACTCAAGAAAGAGGTAAAAAGGAAACATTTGGGACTTTAGGAATAATTTATGCTATATTAGCTATTGGACTTTTAGGATTTATTGTATGAGCTCATCATATATTTACAGTTGGTATAGATGTTGATACTCGAGCTTACTTTACTTCAGCTACTATAATTATTGCAGTTCCTACAGGAATTAAAATTTTTAGTTGATTAGCTACTCTTCATGGTACTCAATTAAATTATAATCCTACATTATTATGATCATTAGGATTTGTTTTTTTATTTACTGTAGGAGGATTAACAGGTGTAATTTTAGCAAATTCTTCAATTGATATTATTCTTCATGATACTTATTATGTAGTAGCTCATTTTCATTATGTTCTCTCTATAGGAGCAGTATTTGCAATTATAGCAGGATTTATTCATTGATATCCTTTATTAACAGGATTAATTATAAACCCCTTATGATTAAAAATTCAATTTATAATTATATTTATTGGAGTAAATTTAACATTTTTTCCTCAACATTTTTTAGGATTAGCAGGTATACCTCGTCGTTATTCAGATTTTCCAGATAGTTATTTAACATGAAATATTATTTCTTCTTTAGGTAGTTCTATCTCATTAATTGCTATCTTATTTTTCCTATTTATTATTTGAGAAAGTATAATTACTAAACGAACTCCTTCATTCCCTATACAACTTTCTTCTTCAATTGAATGATATCATTCTATACCTCCTATAGAACACACATATTCAGAACTTCCTATTTTATCATCAAATTTCTAATATGGCAGAATAGTGCAATGAATTTAAGCTTCATATATAAAGATTTTTTCTTTTATTAGAAAATGGCAACATGATCTAATTTAGGATTACAAAATAGAATTTCTCCTTTAATAGAACAATTAAACTTTTTTCATGATCATACTATTTTAATTTTAATTATAATTACAACATTAATTGCTTATATTATAATTATATTATTTTTCAATAAATTTACCAATCGATATCTTCTTCATGGTCAAACAATCGAAATTATTTGAACAATTTTACCTGCAATTATTCTTATATTTATTGCCTTTCCCTCTCTTCGTCTTTTATATTTAATAGATGAAATTAATAATCCTTTAATTACTCTAAAAACTATTGGACATCAATGATATTGAAGATATGAATATTCAAATTTTACTAATTTAGAATTTGACTCTTATATAACTCCTACCAATGAACTTAATATAAATGGATTCCGCCTATTAGATGTAGATAATCGAATTATTTTACCTTTTAATAATCAAATTCGAATTTTAGTAACAGCCACAGATGTTCTTCATTCATGAACAATTCCAGCCCTAGGTGTAAAAATTGACGCAACTCCAGGACGATTAAATCAAACTAATTTCTTAATTAATCAACCTGGATTATTTTTTGGACAATGTTCAGAAATTTGTGGAGCAAACCATAGCTTTATACCAATTGTTATTGAAAGAATCCCAATAAATTTCTTTATTAAATGAATTTCATCTCAAATCAATTCATTAGATGACTGAAAGCAAGTAATGATCTCTTAAATCATATTATAGTAAATTAGCAATTACTTCTAATGATATTAATATTTCTCTCAAAAAAAAATTAGTTTAATCAAAACCTTAGTTTGTCAAACTAAAAATATTAATAATTTAATATTTTTTAATTCCTCAAATATCTCCATTAAGATGATTAACTTTATTCTTTATTTTTTCATTTACTTTAATAATTTTTAATATTAAAAATTATTATTGCTTTTTTTATTCTTTAAATTCAACCCCCCAACTATTAAATATTAAACAATCTAAATTAAATTGAAAATGATAACTAATCTATTTTCAGTATTTGATCCTTCAACAACAATTTTTAATATATCCTTAAATTGAATAAGAACTTTTTTAGGTTTATTAATTATTCCATCTTCTTACTGATTAATCCCTAATCGATTCCAAATTATTTGAAATAATATTTTATTAACTTTACATAAAGAATTTAAAACTCTTTTAGGTCCAACTAATAATAATAAAAGAACTTTAATATTTATTTCTTTATTTTCTTTAATTATATTTAATAATTTTTTAGGACTTTTTCCTTATATTTTTACAAGAACTAGTCATTTAACATTAACTTTAACCTTAGCTTTTCCTTTATGATTAAGAATTATAATTTATGGATGAACAAATCACACACAACATATATTTGCTCATTTAGTTCCTCAAGGAACTCCCGCAATCCTAATACCTTTTATAGTATGTATTGAAACAATTAGAAATGTAATTCGTCCAGGAACTTTAGCTATTCGATTAACCGCAAATATAATTGCTGGTCATTTACTTTTAACCCTTTTAGGAAATACTGGGCCTATATCTACATCTTACATTATTGTAAGAATTATTTTAATTGTTCAAATTGCTTTATTATTACTTGAATCAGCAGTCGCTATTATTCAATCTTATGTATTTTCAGTTTTAAGTACTTTATATTCTAGAGAAGTAAATTAATGTCAACAAAAATAAATCATCCCTTTCATTTAGTAGACTATAGTCCATGACCTTTATTAGGAGCAATTAGAGCAATAACAATAACTACAGGATTAGTTCAATGATTCCATCAATATAATAATAATTTATTTATTTTAGGAAATATTATTACCCTATTAATTATATATCAATGATGACGAGATATTTCTCGAGAAAGTACTTTCCAAGGACTTCATACTTTCAATGTAACTTTAGGCCTTCGATGAGGAATAATTCTTTTTATTATCTCCGAAATTTTCTTTTTTATTTCATTTTTTTGAGCATTTTTTCATAGAAGATTATCTCCTACAATTGAACTAGGAATAATATGACCTCCTATTGGAATCCATCCATTTAATCCTTTTCAAATTCCTTTATTAAATACAGCTATTTTATTAGCATCAGGAATTACTGTAACTTGAGCTCATCATAGATTAATAGAAAATAATCATACTCAAACAATTCAAAGATTATTTTTTACAGTACTTTTAGGAATTTATTTCTCAATTTTACAAGGATATGAATATATAGAAGCTCCATTTACTATTGCAGATAATGTTTATGGCTCAACATTTTTCATATCAACAGGATTCCACGGACTTCATGTTTTAATTGGAACTTCTTTTTTATTAATTTGTTTTTTTACGTCATATTAATCATCATTTTTCAAAAAATCACCATTTTGGATTTGAAGCAGCAGCATGATATTGACACTTTGTAGATGTAGTTTGATTATTTTTATATATTTCAATTTACTGATGAGGAGGTTAATTTATAAAGTATATGTATGTATAAATGACTTCCAATCATTAGGACTAAATAATTTTAGTATAAATAATTTTAACACTTACTATTATAAGTCTAATTATTTTAACTATTTCTATTATTATAATAATAATAGCAACCTTTTTATCTAAAAAAACCATTACTGATCGTGAAAAATCTTCCCCTTTTGAATGTGGATTTGACCCTATAAATTATTCTCGTTTACCCTTCTCTCTTCGATTTTTCTTAATTGCAATTATTTTCTTAATTTTTGATGTAGAAATTGCTCTTCTTCTCCCAATAATCTTAATTTTTAAATCATCAAATTTAATAAATTGAACAATTACTAGCCTTTTCTTTATTTTTATTCTATTAATTGGATTATATCACGAATGAAACCAAGGAGCATTAGAATGAAATAATTAAATCTCAACCAAATATGAAGCGATATATTGCAATTAGTTTCGGCCTAATCTTAGGTGAATTACACCCATATTTTTTAAAAATAAATAAATAGGATAATAGTTAATTATAACATTTAACTTGCACTTAAAAAATATTGATTCAATCAATTTATCTTAAATTAATTGAAACCAAAAAGAGGTATATTACTGTTAATAATATTAATGAATTTTAAAATTCCAATTAAGAAATATAAATGGAATTAAACCATTAAAGATAAAAGTTAGCAGCTTTTTCTTGATCACCATATTTCTATTAATATTTATTTATATAGTTTAAAAAAAACATTACATTTTCAATGTAAAATTAATAAACTTTATTTATAAATATTTCCAATATTTAAAAATTAAAATAATTTCCTCAACAACTTCAATGTTACGCTCTAAATATAAGCTATTTAAATTAATTTAAAAATATTATTAATAATAAAATTACAATTCAAATAAAATATCTTATTAAATAAATTTTCAAATTATTATTTTGAAACTCTTGAATATATAAAGAATACTTTTTTATTTGATAATATAATATATGTCCACCAAAATATTCTCTTCAACCTTGATCAAATCTTTTATATGAAAATAATCCTATTTTTAATGGCAATTTAATAATAATTAAAGTCGAAATATAAGGCATAAATCATATTATCCCAACAAATCTTCTAAATTTATAAAATATAAAAGATTTATTATTACTAAATAAATTTTCATAATTTAATAAATAACCTATCAAACCCCCTAAAACACAAACCATTAATGTTAAAAATTTTATCATTTTAGGTAAATTAACTATCTCTGGATTAAAAAATATTAATCATCTAAGAAAACTTCCCCCAATAATAGCTATAATTATTAAAAAAAAAATTCTAAAATTTATAATTCATCTCTTATCATTTAATATATTTAAAACTATATTTTTAAAATCCCCTGTTATAGAATAATAAACTAATCGAAAAGAATAACAAACCGTTAACCCAGTTGAAAAAAAAAAAAGAAAAAAAGAAAAAAAATTTATATAAGAAAGTATAACAACTTCTAAGATTAAATCCTTTGAATAAAATCCAGCTAAAAAAGGCATTCCACACAAAGCTAAATTAGCAATATTAAAACATCTACAAACTAAAGGTATTCTTATAAACAACCCTCCTATATAACGAATATCTTGTATATTTTTTATATTATGAATAATTACTCCTGCACATATAAATAATAATGCCTTAAATAAAGCATGAGTTAAAAGATGAAAAAATGCTAATTTAAATTCTCCAATAGATAAAATTCTTATTATTAATCCTAATTGTCTTAAAGTAGATAAAGCAATAATTTTTTTTAAATCATACTCAAAATTAGCCCCTAATCCAGCTATAAATATTGTTAATCCTGAAATTAATAATAAAATTTGACCAAATAATGAATCTACTAATAAAATATTAAAACGAATCAATAAATAAACCCCTGCAGTTACTAAAGTTGAAGAATGAACTAAAGCAGAAACAGGGGTAGGGGCTGCTATAGCAGCAGGTAATCAAGAAGAAAAAGGAATTTGAGCTCTTTTAGTTATAGCTGCTAATATCACCAATCTTCCAATTATTAATATTTCAAAATTTTCCTTATTAATTTCTAAATAAAAAATATAATTCCAACTTCCATAATTTAATATCCAAGCAATAGCTAATAATAAAGCTACATCACCAATTCGATTTGATAAAGCTGTTAACATTCCAGCATTATAAGATTTTACATTTTGAAAATAAATTACTAAACAATAAGAAACTAATCCTAATCCATCTCATCCTAATAAAATTCTAATTAAATTAGGACTAATAATTAGTATTATCATTGATATAACAAATATTAAAACTAATAAAATAAATCGATTTTTATTAAAATCTCTAGATATATAATCATCTCTATATAAAATTACTAAAGAAGAAATTAATAATACAAAAGATATAAATATCAATCTTATTCAATCCAATAAAAAAGTCATAACAATTGAAGTTGAATATAAAGAAATAATTTCTCATTCAATAAAATAAATTAAATCATTCAATAAAAAATTTAAACTAAATATAAAAAAATTAAATCTAATAAAAATTAAAAAATAAAATCTAACCTTACAATAATTAATTAAAGAATTCACGATTTAAAATGAAAATTCATATCATTGACACCACAAATCAATATTTTTTTTAAACTATTTAAATTAAATTCATAATATACAAATATCACTTTTTAAAATTAAAAAATTTAAAGGTAATCAATGTAATATTAATAATAAATACTCTCGACTTGTCCCAAAAGAAAAAAAATTAACCCCAGAATAAATTTTACCATGTTGACTATATGAAAATAAATAAAGGGTATAAGCCGCTCTAAAAAAAGATAATAATCTTAAACCAATTATAGTTAATCAAGATCATCTTACAATTCTATTTATTAAACTAATTTCCCCTAATAAATTTAATGTTGGAGGAGCCGCTATATTCCCAGCACATAATAAAAATCATCATAAAGCTATTCTAGGTATAAAATTTAATATCCCCTTGTTAATTAATAAACTTCGTCTATTTATTCGTTCATAAGAAATATTTGCTAAACAAAATAATCCAGAAGAACATAAACCATGAGCAATTATTAAAGTATATGATCCTCTTAATCCTCAATAAGTTATAGTTATTAAACCTCTTAAAACAATCCCTATATGAGCTACAGAAGAATAAGCAATTAATGCCTTTAAATCCATTTGTCGTAAACAAATTAATCTTACTAACACACCTCCTATTAAACTAATTCTAATTCATCAATAATTAAATTTTATACCTAAAATTTGTAAAAATGAAAAAACACGTAATAATCCATAACCTCCTAATTTTAATAAAACACCAGCTAAAATTATAGAACCAGAAATAGGAGCTTCAACATGAGCTTTTGGTAATCATAAATGAACTAAAAATATTGGTATTTTTACCAAAAAAGCAAAAATTATACATAAATATAAAAATTTTAAATTATAATATTTTAAATAATTTAATATAATTCAAATTTATAATATTTAAATCATTTTTAATAAAAAAAATTCCAATTAATAAAGGTAAAGAAGCTAATAAAGTATAAAATAATAAATAAATTCCTGCTTGTAAACGCTCTGGCTGATAACCTCATCCTAAAATCAAAAATAATGTAGGAATTAATCTTCTCTCAAAAAATAAATAAAATATAAATATTCTTAATGAACTAAAAGTAAATACTAATATCAATAATAACAATAAAATTATAAAAATAAATAATTTTCTATAATTAAAAACACGATAAATTATTTCTCTAGCTATTAATATTAAAGCACAAATCCAAAATCTCAACATAATTAAACCATAAGAAATTAAATCTAATCCAAAATAATAAGAAATATCACAAAAATAATTTATTATTACAATTTTTAATATAAATATAAATCTCCCTAAAAATAGTAAACATTGAACCATTCAATAATTTTTTTTATATAATAATAATAAACAAATAATAAAAAAAATAAATTTTAACATTGTAAAATTGAAAATCTTTGAAAATAATCATTACCATGAGTTCGAACTATAGAAACTAAAATAGATAACCCTAATACTCCCTCACAAACACAAAAAGTTAAAAAAAATATTCTAAAATACTTTTCATTTTCTATATAATTTAAAAAAAAAAATAATATTATAAATAATATTAAAACCATAAATTCTAATGACAATAACATACATAATAAATGCTTTCGTCTAGAAATAAATACTAAACATCCAATTATAAATATTACTATAATAAATAATAAAAATAAATTTACCATTAATTTAGTTTTAATAGTTTAATCAAAACCTTAGTCTTGTAAACTAAAAATAAAAAATTTTTTTTTAAAACATCAAGAAAAAAGAAAATTCTTTTTCATTAATTCCCAAAATTAATATTTTTTATAAACTATTTCTTGATATTTTTATAACTTTTATTTTCTCATCTCTTATAATTAGATTAATTTTCACACAAATTAATCACCCTTTAGCTATAGGATTAATTCTTTTAATTCAAACATTTTTAATTTGTATAATTTCAGGAATTTATATCCAAACATTTTGATATGCTTATATTTTATTTTTAATTTTTATAGGGGGAATATTAGTTCTATTTATTTATGTAACCTCTCTTTCATCAAATGAAATATTCTCTTTTTCAATAAAATTATCAATTATTCTATATTTTATACTAATTATCTTTTTAATAATTTTTTTTTTTTATAGATAAAATAATAATTGAAACATTTATTAATAATTACGAAATAAATTTATTATCAAATTTTAAATCTTTATATATAGAAAATATTTTATCTTTAAATAAAATATATAATTTTCCTACAAATTTAATTACTTTACTTTTAATTAATTATTTGTTTTTAACATTATTAGTTACAGTAAAAATCTCTATAAAAAATTATGGACCTTTACGCCCATTATCTTAATTAACAAAATTATTTATGAAATTAATGAATAAACCAATTCGAAATACCCACCCTTTATTTAAAATTATAAATAATGCACTAATTGATTTACCTGCCCCCTCTAATATTTCAATTTGATGAAATTTCGGATCTCTTTTAGGACTTTGTTTAATAATTCAAATTTTAACAGGTCTTTTTTTAGCTATACATTATACAGCAGATATTGAAACTGCTTTTAATAGTGTAAATCATATTTATCGAGATGTTAATAATGGATGACTACTCCGAATTTGTCACGCAAACGGAGCTTCATTTTTTTTTGCATGTTTATTTACCCATGTAGGACGAGGTATTTATTATAATTCATTTCTTTATATTCCTACATGAATAGTAGGAGTAATTATATTATTTATAACAATAGCAACTGGATTTTTAGGATATGTTTTACCTTGAGGACAAATATCTTTTTGAGGAGCAACTGTTATTACAAATCTTTTATCGGCTATTCCTTATTTAGGAAATGATTTAGTTCAATGAATTTGAGGAGGATTCGCAATTGATAACGCAACTTTAACTCGATTCTTTACTTTTCATTTTATTTTACCTTTTATTATTTTAGCTTTAACAATAATTCACCTTTTATTTTTACATCAAACAGGATCAAATAATCCATTAGGATTAAATAGAAATATTGATAAAATTCCATTTCACCCATATTTTATTTATAAAGATATAGCAGGATTTATTATCTTTATTTGAATTTTAATCACTTTTATTTGAAAATTTAATTATTTATTAATAGACCCAGAAAATTTTATTCCAGCTAATCCATTAGTAACTCCTGTTCATATTCAACCTGAATGATATTTTTTATTTGCTTATGCAATTTTACGATCAATTCCTAATAAATTAGGAGGAGTAATTGCTTTAGTTATATCAATTGCCATTTTAATAATTTTACCTTTTACTCATATAAGTAAATTTCAAGGACTTCAATTTTATCCTCTTAACCAAATTTTATTTTGAAGAATAACATCTATTACATGCCTATTAACTTGAATTGGAGCACGACCCGTAGAAATCCCTTATATTATAACAGGACAAATTTTAACAATTTTATATTTTTTATATTTTATTATTAATCCCCTTTTATCAAAATACTGAGATAACCTTTTAAATTAATTAATAAGCTTTTACAGCATATGTTTTGAAAACATAAGAAAGAAGTAAACTCTTCTATTAATTTTATACTAAAAATCATTCATTATAAAGAAAAAAAAAAATTTTTACTCCAATAAAAAAAAATAAATAATTTAAAGATAAAGGTAAAAATCTTTTTCATGCTAAATATATTAATTTATCATAACGAAATCGAGGTAAAGTCCCTCGAACCCAAATAAATATATAAGAAATAAAAACTAATTTTAAAAAAAAAAAAAATCTATAAATATCTCTACCTAAAAAAATTACTACAAATAATATACTTATAAATAAAATTCTTGCATATTCTGCTAAAAAAATTAAAGCAAATCTACCTCTTCTATATTCAACATTAAACCCAGAGACTAATTCTGATTCTCCTTCTGCAAAATCAAATGGAGTTCGATTAGTTTCAGCTAAACAAGAAGCAAATCAAACTAATCTTAAAGGATAACAAAAAACAATAAATCAAATATATTTTTGAAAAAAATAAAAATTTAAAAAATTATAACCCCCCACTAAAAAAATAAATCTTAATAAAATTAAAGCCAAACTTACTTCATAAGAAATAGTTTGAGCAACAGCCCGTAAACCCCCTAATAAAGCATAATTAGAATTAGAAGATCACCCAGCAATTATAACAGTATAAACTCTTAATCTAGTAATACAAAAAAAAAAATAATACTCCTAAATTAAAAGAATATAATTTAATTAAATAAGGAATACATAACCAAATTAATAAAGATAAAAATAAAGAAAAAATTGGAGAAAAATAATAAACTAAATAATTAGATAATAAAGGATATGTTTGTTCTTTAGTAAATAACTTAACTGCATCTCTAAAAGGTTGTAATAACCCAACAAATCCAACTTTATTAGGACCTTTTCGAATTTGAATATATCCTAAAACTTTTCGTTCTAATAATGTTAAAAAAGCAACTCTAACTAAAACACAAATAATTAATAATAAACTACCTACTAACCCCAATACATAATCATTAAAATACAATACTATTTATAATAATAAAATATTATTTAAATAAATTCTAAATTTATTACACTAATCTGCCAAAATAGTAATTAAATATTATTATCAATCATTTTAATAAAATTTATATTTTTTATATTAGGTCCTTTCGTACTATAATATAATTATTAATTAAAGATAGAAACCAACCTGGCTTACACCGGTTTGAACTCAGATCATGTAAGAATTCAAAGGTCGAACAGACCTAAACTTTAAACTTCTACACCTAAAAATAACTCTTAATCCAACATCGAGGTCGCAATCTTTTTTATCGATATGAACTCTAAAAAAAAATTACGCTGTTATCCCTAAGGTAACTTAAATTTTTAATCAATATTATTGGATCAATTATTCATATATTAATGTATAATACAATTAAAAGTTAATTAAATTTTTATACCACCCCAGTAAAATTTTTAATAAAATTATAATTAAAATAATCCTTAAAAAATTATAAAATATAAAAATAAAGATCTATAGGGTCTTCTCGTCTTTTAATTTTATCTTAACTTTTTAATTAAAAAATAAAATTCTAAAAAAATTTATATAAGACAGTATATATCTTATCCAACCATTCATACAAGCCTCCAATTAAAAGACTATTGATTATGCTACCTTCGCACAGTCAAAATACTGCGGCCCTTTAATAATATTCAGTGGGCAGGTTAGACTTTAAATTAATTTCAAAAAGACATGTTTTTGATAAACAGGTAAATATATATTTATTGCCGAATTCCTTATATAAACCTCTCATTTATAAATAATTTATATAAATTTATATACTAATTTTATCATAATTAATAAACTTTCTTTATTAAAATTTATATTTTAATAAATAACTTAATTTTAAAATAAATAATATAATTATAAAATAAATTATAACATACTTACTAATAATGACTATTTTTAAGCCTATATTTATTTATTTACTTAATTAAAATTTAAAATTTTATTTTAAAGCTAATCCCTTAAAATATTAATTTTATTAAATTAAATAATTAACTAATTAAATATTTAATTAATAAATCTAAATTAAATTTATTTCTTAAAAAACTAGATATATTTTAAAACGATTAACATTTCATTTCTAAATTTATATTAAAAATAATTATTCCACATTAACTTTTTTATAAATTTAAATCTTTAAAATTCGAGAAAAATTAATATAATAATTAATTAATTAATAAACCCTGATACACAAGGTACAATAAATTAAATTTTCTTTTAAATAAAAATTTTTCAATTTATTTCAATCTTCTTTTACAATACTAATAAACTATAATAAAAATTATTATTTATTTAAATAATACTAAAACTTTAAATTATAAAATTATTTTTATTAAATAATATAAAAAATAAATAAAATTAATAAATAAAATTTATTCAATTTAAATTGAATTGCACAAATTTCTTTTCAATGTAAATGAAATACTTTACTAATTAAGCTTTAAATTGACTTTCTAGATACACTTTCCAGTACATCTACTATGTTACAACTTATCTTATTTTAATAATAAGAACGATGGGCGATATGTACATAATTTAGAGCTAAAATCTTATAAATAATCTTTTTTATAATACTATCAAATCCACTTTCAAAAATTTAATTTCAAAATTTTATCCATATAAATAAATTTATTGTAATCCATCTCTACTTAAATATAAAC
>NW_026599707.1:0-63239 GCF_029784135.1 Toxorhynchites rutilus septentrionalis
GCATGAATTTACAATGTCAATTTCCTCAGACACCTTGGTTCTGAAGTCTGTGTTGGGGAAACACATTTCAGTCGGAACAAAAATTCACCCGACTTTCATGTATTTGCAATGTTGATTTCTCCACGCTACATGGATTTGAACTCTGTGTTAGGGAAACATATTTCAGTCGGACCAAAAATGCCCCCGACTTACATGTATTTGGAATGCCAATTTCCCCACGCTCCTTGGATTTAAAGTCTGTGTTAGGGAAACACATTTCAGTCGGAACAAAAATACCCCCGACTTTCATGTATTTGCAATGCTGATTTACCCAAGGCTGCTTGGGTTTGATGGCTGTGTTAGGGAAATCGTAGATCGGGCCAATCAAAATGAGGCAGTTATGCCGTTTAGATAACGCTTAACATTTTACAGTTATTCAATTGTTTATCTGATGAAAAATTACATTTTATTAATTGCAGAAGCGTAGAAATATTCCCTATCAATTGATGCAAACATCTTTCCGATCCAGTAAGAAATGTTCGAGTTATAAGCATTCGGAATCTTTCATTTTTTCCTGCATGTTCTGTGTTTAGGTTTTCATTTTACCCCCCATATACTCCGGGTAGACGTCAATAATATGCCAGTTCCTCTGGGAATTTAAAATTACATTCATGTGAAAGAGTTTATTTTGATGTTTTCTATCCATGTAACACTGTGACCAAATATTTTTCAATCAAGTGCTATTAACAGATGGTTATCGAGTTAGCATAAACCACTGGTGGGCTTCCAGTATCGAGGAAAATGTGGAAATATCTAATCGTTACTGAAAATAATCTGCCAGTTACTCTGGGAATTGAAAATTACATTCATGTGAAAGAGTTTATTTGAATGTTTTCTATCCATGTAACACTATGACCAAATACATTTGGTTTTGTGATTTTTTAATCAATCGCAATTAACAGGATAGCTTCTGAAGATTATTTTTCCCCATCAGTAGGATATTTTCGTATCCAATATTGGATGCATAAAACCTTGTACCTCCAACGTAACGCTCTCATTTTCGAAGTCCCCCAAATATTCATTTATTCATTCATTCAGAATGGATTCAGATTCAACTTCAAACAAAGGATCACTGAATCAACGATAGTCCTACGTCACCATTGCGGTTATACCATAGATATAACCCACTTTCTGTTTTTAGGTAGGTAATTTGGTTGATAGTAATAGCATCATGAAACAAATTGCTTTACAAAAAATATAATTATTAGAAAATGAACTTATTCATGTATTTTCACAACTGCAATTTATGGAATTCCGTAAGGAGTCACGCATGAATCCCACTTTTCTTGACAAAATAATTTTTTTTGCATGTGATTCTCTTTTAGCGTCGATTTCTTGTTGTAGCGGCGTCAATAGCTTTATTGTATTGGGCCACCACCTGTGGCCCTAAATTCTCGCTTGTGTTTGCTAATGTTTTCTTTACCTTTCACCTCATGTCAATCCAAATCTGTAATTTAAAAAAGACGGGTTAGTAATGTCGGGGACATAACCGGAGTGACGTAGGACTATACAAAGGGGACAGCTTTTGCTAAATATATATTTTAAATATATTGTTTTATTTTCTTCTCCTACGTGAATACCTACCTATCTACCTGAAAAATGGATTAGTTTACTGTTTACTCTTCATGAACATGTTGGGGGTTCTGAAAAGAACCTTTGTTGTGTTTTTGCGTTTTTTTTACAAACTTGATTCTTGATTTTTTTTCTGAATGCTTTGTACTTATTAAATGTTCAACGCCGGGCATCTTTCGGCGTTTGCACATATCGTACAATAAAAATGATGGCTGTGATAGGGAATGCATAGGTGGTCATCAGCTCATTCACTATCATATATTTCACTAGTGAGCACATTACCGTACCTTAAAGTGTGGTTTCGGAGACTAATGAATTGTAAGATTTGTAGTCTCCGCAAACAAAGTAAATAAAAATGAAAAAGATCTGAGCTTTTGGAGACGAAGTCTACGATCTGTCGAAAAACAAACGAGCTATAAGCGTTCTGACAAACCAACGGTAAATACAGGGACGGATGACCTTCGGATTAAAGTCCTTTAAAAAACGAACAGAGCAGCAGGAAATACATAGCTCATCATCCTTAGTTATTTTTCTATACAATGCAGATGTAACGTCAGTCAATTTTCAACATCAGTTATCAACCAAAGAAGGCAGTTCTTGCTACCGAGAAAATTAGTTAATGCCATCCTGTATACAATGTGTTGTAATTTGAAGCCACTTTTAATTCGGAAACCATGCATGGGTATGTGAAAACTGAATGATCAATTTGAAAGACCCCAACCACCAATAAGTTCAAAAACAAGCATAAACAAAATAAATCAGTTTATATTATATGTCATATTATGTCACTTTAGAATGCATTGGTATTGTGAAAAACTTTTAATAACTCTTCTTTGAAAGGTTTAATTGCCCTGAAAAACGCCGTGTTTTACGGTGGCTGGTTTTGCTACCTTTGCTTTGTTGTCTGTATAAACAAACTTTTTCCTTCTTCTACCTGCTGCCGTTTTGCGATTGCGTTTGCCACTCGCCACTCGCTGCAACTGCCTGTTGTTGTCTTGATGTCCACCGAACCTAATATGGTCTGTTCTGAATGTGGGTTTTCTTATCGTTGCGAGCAGCTTTGCCAGCTAACTCGATCACTTCGGCGGCCGAAACTATATAACGCCGACTAGGTGGACTGGTGCACTAGGACTAACGCGCTCGGCCGAGCTACCCTTGCGGAGCAATTGGCGAATACACCTATGGGGAATTGCAAACCAACACGGTTCGAGCGGGATTTTGCCTTTCTCTTCACTTTTCCTCCTTTGTCATGTCCAGACATGTGTTGGTTTGTTGATGTGATGTGTTGCGAAACGATGTGGTGTACTGTTTGGATGAGAATGATCGTTATGGCAGCGGAGCGGGGTTTTAAGCTGACTGGCTGGCTCGAGAATTACGCATGTGTGAGACTGCGACCAATGTTTCGTTCATTTTTTTCTTTTTCCTTTCCAATCGTGCTTCATTGTATTTCGCTGCTGCTCTGGTTGCCCGTCTTAGTCGGTACGATTTGAGGAGCACAAAATGGACCAATCAAAAATGGGCACATATTGCATTTGGACAATGCTTGATATTTCACAATTATTCAATTATTTATCTCAAGAAAAATGAAATGTTATTCGTTATGATAGATGCGTAGATATATTTCCTATCAATTGATAGCTCGAGTTATAAGCGTTCCAAATCTTGCATTTTTTCCTACTTGTTCCGTGCCTAGATTTTCATTTCACCCCCTATATCTTCCGGTTAGACGTAGTCCTACGTCAAAACAACATTATTATTTTGCAAGACATTTCAGCTTTAGCATATGGTATAGAAAGTTCGGTATAGTAGGGTAAATGATCTTGGTTTGTCCAATTTGGGGTGTTTTTACGTAACTAGTAAATGCAAATCGATTTTTCTTCATGAAAATAACACATAATCGATACGAGTTTGGGTTTGTTGAAAAGCCCCAAGTCTCTAGTTGCTAATACTACCATAAGGTGTTGAAATTATTCAAATTTTTATGTTTTTTAACGATTTTCCTTAAAGAAGAATTATGATCATGGTTTGACCACCTCTGATCATGGTTTGCCCAAAAAAATGATCATGGTTTGTCCGGTTTTAGAAATCTCCATTTTTGAATGAAAACATTCGAATTCACAATTAGATGTTGCATTTATCATTGCTTGAGTTTACTGTCATCATATTGATTCATTCATAATTTTGGCTTTCTTCAGAATATTGCCTTTTCTTGGGCATTTTAGAAGTGTTCACCTCAACACAATCAACACAGAAAAGCCATACTTCTGCTATGCGCGAAGCACACCATAAACAAACATAAACAAACTGCAGCGCGCCAAGCGGTTGCCATAGAAATCATGTGGACAAAACAACATTATTGAATTGGACAACTCATGATCATCAAAATGCGTTAATTTGATGGTTTAGCTATGTAAATCCGATACAAATGGTGAGCAAGCATGATGTTTACAAGATCGCCTCTTTGTCCGGTGTGCAGATGGGGAGGAAACTCCGGAGCACGGAGGGCTATTCCTAATCGATATCCGTCTCGACGGGAAAACGGATAATGACGAGATCAAATGGAAGCGGTGTGGAGAGCAGCAAAATTCCTGCCCTGCAATGCTTGATCGTTGCCTGGATGGAGGAACACTGCGAGGACCGCTCGACGAACAGGAAATAAATAATCCTATGTTAATTATGAAGTTAGAATTCTGTGATAACGATAAAAAATTACAATACATTGAGATAAAAAATGCATTTAATTCCATGCTATACGATACAATAATATTCTTTTGTAATTTCAAATACGATTTATTTATTGTAAATGACAATAATTGATTTCGATTCACTGTTAGACCTACTGTGAATGTTTCATTTAGTCTACCTTTTTTATTGTATTCGCGTACGCGATAAAATATCTTTTCTATCGCTCATTTGTATGTGTGTATGTGAGTGTTTGTGTGTTTTCGAACCACTTGCATGAGTTTCTCGCACATAGACAAAATAGTGTCTTCGGTTGCCTTTTCTGGTGACCGGAATAAATCGCCACAGTAAACAACTGCAACAGAAACAACCGCTTAGAAAAAGTGTAGTAGGCTAGAAATATTTGGCGCGGGAAAAACATCATGTGCCTCACATTTCTATTATAAATTTATTCTCTTGTTCTCGTTTTTCGAAATTTATTCTGAGGACAATGTAATGGGGACGAAGTCCCCATTTGGCGAGGATAAGGAATCGAGGCGGCCCATGCCGCCAAGATGACGCAATCCGAGTCCACCGCCGACCCGCCGTCGGAAGCGGCGGTGTCTCGCACGCAAACCTGGGATCCACTGATTGCCCGGTTAGTTTGAAACATAGGATACGATCCTTTAGCAATGTCCGACCGAGCTCTAGCGAGCGTCGGACGGTATACGTCTGCCCGGGGCGTTACGTTTGCCTGGGGCGATACGTTTGCCCGGTTAATTCTTGTTTTGAAATACAATACCGCGCCACAATATTTATAGCCTACTACACATTTTATAAGCGGTGGTTTCTGTTGCAGTCGTTTTCTGTGGCGATTTATTCCGGGAACCGCCTTTTCTATATATTTAGGCTCTAGTTTCGTAAATCACTTTCGTATTTCCTGCATGCGCTGGCCGGTGTGTCTAGTTTTGTAATGAATCCGCGCTCGGGTTATATAGAACAGTAAAAACATACGATGCGTAGATATATATGCATATTCTATACGATGCGTTTATATGCAATAACAATAAACTAAATTCAGAGAGGATAAATAAACTTCAACGTGTCATTGTTAATATTCTAGTATCTGTAACTGATTTTAGGAATAAAAGTAATAGTAAAGCATCTGAACAGCGAGTAATATTCCGTTTCTGTTGCGAAGATCTAGAAACCTATCTAGAGTTGAGTAAAATATATCTGCCGAGAAATGAGAGTCCGGCTTTCCCCCTATATCAGTTTACCCGTTTTGGCCCTTACAATGGAACATCTATTTCTATCGCTCATTCAGTTGTGATCCTCGAATACAAGTCGTGTTGTGGCGCCGTTGAGCGATTTATTCTGATCGCTTTGCTTCTCGACACGACGCACGCATGTTTGCAGATAAGGATCGATATACGATACGAACAGTTTGCGCATTAAATGCACCCGAGCCGACTTCTACTGAAGCGGAAGCGTCTGGACGAAGTTGGCAATCTCGGCATCAACAGTACGAAGGGAAACATCATGAGAAAGGTTGCCTTCATCTTCTAGTTGAATCTATTCATTAACCTTACTCCAATAGCAACACAACAAAGTAATATAAGCTACGTTTCTGAGTTCTTTATTATGCTTCGATATAGCGTACAATTCGATACAACGCACAATTTTGAAAGTAAAATGTACGTTATATCGAAGTTATCCTGTAGTAATAGCCGTTATCCATGGTTGCTCTCTTAAACGCTCTCAAAGATTGTCTGGGAATGCATTTTTTGTGTTCCGTTCTGTCCTATCGGTGAATATTGGCCGTTTTTAATCAATAACTGGGTTCCAGCGATTGACAGCAATGATTCAAATTTTATGTGTGGCAACCCTTAATAAGTCATACTTTTCCAGTTCCACTTGAATACACATGAGAACCTTCCTGGGCATTAGTCCTCGTTGGGCAACGGTTCCAGCTGCCTCACGATCTTTTTCGCACGTTTTTTGTCGTATGTAATCTGTCTCGCATCATTTCCTGTTGTCACATCCCAATGATCCCAACAGATGCTTCTTAGTCTATTTGAATTTGAAAAACATATTGTCTATCCAGCAGTGCTCCAGAATGAACCGGACGAAAATTGAATATTAATTCTGAATCTAATTTTCGCATTATCCACAGTACTTAATCACTATCTTTTATATTCAGAATATTTTTTCACCCAAATCAACCGCGCAACTGGAATCGCTTGTTAAGTACACAAATATACGAACCGTTTAATAACAAGTCTACACGCGACGTAATTTACTGATATTTCAATATTATTCCAGCATAACATCGAATAATTTTCCAAATTTAATCACTAGTAGATATTCGATCTTCATAGAAATCTCAACAAATCATATAATACATTGCAATTTGCATATGTCAAAATGAAAATGGTACAAAAGTAGGCCGGTTTCCATTCTCCCACTCTGATTTCGATCCAAGCAGTCTACTTGGTAGGTGCACACAACAATACTTGTCACTGCTGTTTGAAATTGCAAGAGAGAAGCAAGAAGAAATTTCACTCAGCACCAAGATGGACCGAACGAGCGTTACATCCCGAATTCCGACCGGCTTGAGGGTTCCGAGAGGCTATCGGGCCACCCAAGCAATTGGAGGTAAAGCGGAATCGGGAGGGAAAGTTCGTTTTCCAAGCAAGGTGAGTAAAATCGTGTAAGAGTGTGTAGCAGTGTTAAAATGAAATCTTATTTTCTTACAGACTATTCCAACCGCGAACGAGATAGATCCTGAAGAGAGCTTGATTGAGGACGAAAATTTTCCGCCGTTGTTCTATGAAGACATAGAGGATACTGGAGACGACCCGTACGACTGGGAGCCGATAAACATTTCCGAGATCGACGAGGTATATTTTCGGAAGCTGAAGGCTGAATGGGAGCTTCAAAAAATGAGAGTGGAAAACTCCAGATGGCGGCAGGAGAATCAACGGCTAAAAACAGCAGCAAAAGGGGTAAGACTATTTAAGTATTGTTGTTTGAAAATGCTGCTGGTTGTTGCAGGAGAAGTGGCGCAGTCGCTCTTTGTTTAAATCTTCTATCATAAACATAATTGGGAGTGTTTTTGTGTGTTATCTTCAATTTTTGTTATTATTTTAAGTTGTGTTTTGTTTGATATATTTTGATGATTTATTTTTTCCTTTAGTATTTGGATGTTTTTTATTAGTATTTAGATTTACCTTATTTATACCGTTGTTGTATTCCGTATTCTGTTGGATTTTATTATGTTACTTTGTGTTGCTGAGTTTCATAGTTGTTTTTTTTTCTTATTTCAGCTTCTTTTATCAATACACTACTGATTTTTCAATTATTTGATTGTTCTTCTTTTGTTTTCCGATGAAGATTTTATTAATATTTATTCATTCTTACATTGCATCAAATACATATGAGCTTTCGAGGGGACTCTTCTTGACTACAACACTGAGAAATGAGCTAGCTATGAGTAGATGACACAAGATATGACGTGAGTTCTTTTTCCAGAATAAAAAAAACAAATTTGTAGTAATTTTTTCCATTTTTCATAGGTCAGATCAAACCAAGGCAATTCCCGTTTAAAAAAAAACAAGAGATGACCAAGTCACGATTTAGATTTAATATTTTTTAACATCTTTTGTTGTAGAATGAATAAATTAATTAATTTGTAATAAACTAATTTAATTTATACTCTAGAGCCGATTTGTTACAATTTTCTGCACTAGTACAATCGAACACCCTTTTATAAAGTCTTCAAACTTAGTCTCAAGTTTTAGGAAAGTTTTAAAATTGACGATGACTCAATATTTTAGAAAAGCTTTAAGTGCATTCGATTTTTCAACATAAAGCTTGGCACTCTGCTCATTCCACCATGGTTCAGGTTTAGGTGGCCTTCGACGAATAATGGATACTGGGATGTGTTTAGATTGGGCGCAAACTGCGCAGTCATGGACCAATCGAGAAAATAGTTTAAGTTCCTCCAAAGAAGGTTTGATTAACCATCTCCGGAAATGATGGCTGAAGCAGTGACATCCACATAAATTGGATTTCACGTTTCCGGAATTAAGTTTCGTGTTCCGTTGACTTTATTCATTAGATTTTAAGAGGCTTAAGGCTTTTGCCACGCTATAACATCTAAAGCTGATTAAGTAACCCAGTGGTCTTCAAAAATTTTATAAGTTTTGTTTCATTATCGGTTCTTGAGATAGAATGTCGTGCAGAGAATGAGATTGACGAAATTGTTGTCGTTGTTCTTCGTAGGCTCTACATTCGGCCAGCATGTGTTTAATAGTCAGCTGAACTCCGAAGGTGATACCAACTGACTATTCAGTTTGATCGAACAAGTACCAATGCGTTAATTTTGTGTGTCCTATTCTACAACGAGTAAGAACTCGTTGTTCCACTCTGTCGGGTCGGTTCTTCCAGCGTTTGATAGTGTTTTACTTCCCGAAGTTTTGTATTTGTCTGGTTCCAGATGATCTGCTGATGATGCTCTAGCTGATAATCAACATTTCTGAAGATATCTTCGGAAGGAATGCTGGTGTCTCAGATCCATGTATATCTCCCAACGTTAGCCAGTCAGTCTGCGTGTTCATTTCCATTAATGCCGACATAACTGGGAACCCAAACAAGTGTGATCGCCTTATTCATAGCGTGAGTTACCGTTGCTTGAATGAACGGGTGTTTGCTGTTTGCCACTTGCAAGAAGTGCACTGGCTGAAGACGAAAAAATTGCCGTAGGACCATCTGCTCTGCTAATTCTGCATGATAAGGCCGCTGCCTGTGCTGTGCTGTGTGTGACGACAAAGAGGGTGATCGACTCCCGCGACTTCAAATCCAATACGATAATCTGCTGCTGAACTGTCAGTGAACATCAGTTTGTGGCTACTGTAAGTTCCAAGTAGCTCATGCGAGCGATTTCTTTTGCCTGACCCGTTTTGTAAAGACTGTTGATAGTTCAATCTACTCGCACCGGGGAAACATTCCATGGTCTGGATAGAATTCTAAGGACCTTGATAGGGGAAGGAAGCTGTTCGGAGATTAGTTCTGAAAAAACGTCTCCCTGCTTCTTCGAACATTCCGGATGAAGTTTTGTTTGAACGTTCGAGAGTGCGACAAGCACGGTGAACCAGAGTGCGACATACTACTGAGGTGAAATCACGAACTCCACATTCGGTGTAGAGAGAAAGAATAGGAGATGATCTGATTGCACCAGATGACACACGTAAAAAGCAGTTGTAAACTGGTCGTAGGCCCTGAAGGTCCGTAGGGTTGAATAGTTCGATTCCATAGATAAATTTCGAGGTTATAGTAGCATTCCCCATATTCAGTAGGGTTCCTTGTATCCCCACTGTTGTGGACAACCCTATTTTGCCGCGCTCGGATACGTTATTCATCCGACGCAGCTCAGACCGCAGGGCTCGCGTGCGACAGCATGACTGTCACTGAGCGATGCTGGAGATGCGCATATATGTGTTTTTAATGTGGTTGTCACTTGTTGTTGTTTACATTGTTATTGTTGTGGACAGAGTCATTGTTTATCGTTCATAGTGAAATGTATCGTTTAGTCATGTCGTGAATAAAGTTTGTTTTTATTTATTGTACCGTGCGCGTTTCATTAACCCTGTCGTGATATTGTCCCAGTGCAAGTCCAGGGTCCCGCGGTATAAAAGTGGCGACGAGTAATCGCGAGTGTGTTGTTTTTCACCGTCGGAAAAACACACTGAACATTTCGCCCCCCGCGCGTAAGAAAAGAAAGTGGAGTGAAAGTGCGATTGCGAGCAACGACGACGGGCAGAATAGTGTTGACCCCACGGGTGTGATAAACAATCAACGGCAACAAAACCAGCCGATTATCCCCGTGTCGGCGGTCCACTATCAGCAGCAGTTTATTCCCGTCTCTGCCGCCCAATAACAGCAGTACGCGCCTTTCCCGCCCCACCAACCGCAAGCACAGGTCGGTAGCGATGTGTTCGTGCAAATTTTGCAAATGATGCAGAAGCAGCACCGAGAGATGATGACCCAACTGATTCAACAGCAGCAGCAAAGTGATGAGAAGCATGAACGCTTTCTCCGTACGATCGCATCGTCAATCAACGTGCAGGTACCACCGAATCCGGAACAGATCCTTGACTCTTCGGCCGGCAACATCAAGGAATTCCGGTTCGAGGCCGACTCCAACGTGACGTTTGCGGCTTGGTACTCGAGATACGACGAT
Source organism: Toxorhynchites rutilus septentrionalis (assembly GCF_029784135.1). Lineage (NCBI taxonomy): Eukaryota > Metazoa > Arthropoda > Insecta > Diptera > Culicidae > Toxorhynchites > Toxorhynchites rutilus. Next base: position 10,517 of record NW_026599707.1, read on the forward strand.
CTCTTCGAGAAGGATGCTGCTAGATTGGACGGTGAAGCAAAAGGTCGTCTTCTTTTGCGAAAGCTGGGTGCATCGGAGCACGAACGGTATGTGAGTTACATTCTGCCTAAACTTCCGAAAAATTTTAGCTTCCTGGAAACAGTGGCCAAGCTCAAGAGCCTGTTCGGAGCAAAAGAATCGGTGATCAGCCGTCGCTACCGATGCCTGCAGATAGCGAAAAATCCTGCAGAGGACCATGTGGCATTCGCTTGCCGCGTAAACAAGGCTTGCGTGGAGTTTGAGCTGGGTAAGCTCTCGGAGGAGCAATTCAAGTGCTTGGTCTACGTGTGTGGTTTAAAATCGGAGAACGACGTCGAGATTCGCACCCGCCTCCTCACGAAAATAGAAGAGAGAAATGACGTGACGTTGGAGCAACTTTCGGAGGAGTGCCAGCGGCTGTACAACCTGAAGCACGACAGCGCCATGATCGAATCTCCGTCCACGTACGACCAAGTACAAGCGATAAGAAAATTTGGTGGGAAGCGGTACGAAAAGCGTGACCGTGAGTCACCGAAACATCCTTCCAGTGACACCGAATCCAAACCAGTGCCAGTGCCAAACCCCGAAAAACTGGAAGGAGGCGCAGGAAGCAACCAGTGTCCGCCAAGGTGGTGGTAGTCGATGTGTGCAGTGTGCAGCAACGACGCAGATATGTCTCCGTGGGCTTTTCTGGAACAAAAATTCGCCTGCAACTCGATACCGCCTCAGACATCACCGTCATTAGCAGGGAGATTTGGCGGAGCATTGGCAGTCCTGCGTTATCGTCAGCAACGGTGAAGGCGAAGACGGCATCTGGCAGCATACTATCGCTCGATGGGGAGTTCGAGTGCGACGTCACCATCGGAAGCAGTACACGACGTGAGCTCATCCGTGTAACCGAGAAGCAGCTGCAGTTACTCGGATCCGATTTGGTCGACAGTTTCAACCTTTGGGCCGTCCCTATGGACACCTTCTGCTGCCACGTGTCTGGAACGCCAGTGACGACAGGTGCACTCAAGTCGTCTTTTCCAGAGGTCTTCAGCGAGAAGCTCGGCTTGTGCACCAGAACAAAATTGAAGTTGGAGTTGAAAGAAAACGTTCGACCCGTCTTCTGTCCGAAGCGTCCGGTAGCTTACGCTATGTATGATACCGTTGATCGCGAGCTCGACCGGTTAGAGAAATTGGACATCATCACCCCGGTCGATTATTCGGAGTGGGCCGCTCCGATCGTCGTAGTCCGCAAGTCCAATGGCTCCATCAGGATTTGCGGAGACTACTCAACGGGTCTGAATGCAGCTCTCCAATCACAGCAGTATCCACTTCCACTTCCGAATGACATCTTCGCCAAGCTGGCTAAGTGTAAGATCTTCAGCCAGATAGATTTGTCCGACGCCTTCTTACAGGTGGAAGTTGACGAGCAGTACCGTAGTTTGCTGACGATCAATACGCATCGTGGTCTCTACCTCTACAACCGCCTGCCGCCGGGTTTGAAGATCGCGCCTGGCGCATTTCAGCAGTTCATCGACACAATGTTAGCCGGACTGAAGGGCACTTCTGGCTACCTCGATGACGTCATCGTCGGCGGAGAAACTGAAGAGGAGCACGACCTCAATCTACGGGGTGTCCTGAAGCGAATCCAAGATTTCGGATTCACGATTCGTGTTGACAAGTGTTTGTTTCGCAAGCAGCAAATCCGATACTTGGGGCACATCATCGACAGTCGCGGGTTGCGACCAGATCCGGCGAAAATCGAGGCGATCACCAAGCTGCCGCCTCCAGCCGATGTATCCGGTGTGCGATCGTTTTTGGGGGCCATCAACTACTACGGCAAGTTCGTCCCCAACATGCGCATGCTACGCTACCCGCTCGACAATCTCCTCAAGGTGGAGACGAAGTTCAGCTGGAGTCCGGAGTGCCAGAAAGCGTTCGACCGGTTCAAGCAGATTCACTCGTCGGATCTTCTCCTCACACACTACGATCCGAAGCGGGAAATCATCGTTTCTGCTGACGCTTCATCCGTTGGACTTGGGGCTACCATTAGCCATAGGTTCCCAGATGGAACCATCAAGGTGGTCCAACATGCATCCAGGGCGCTCACGAAGGCAGAACAGGCCTACAGTCAGCCCGATCGCGAAGGTCTGGCCATCATCTTCGCCGTCACGAAGTTCCACAAAATGCTCTTCGGACGGCACTTCCGTTTGCAAACCGATCATCGCCCGCTGCTTCGTATCTTCGGCTCTAAGAAGGGAATTCCAGTGTACACTGCGAACTGCCTGCAACGCCTCGCCCTCAACTTGCTGCTCTACGACTTTGAAATCGAGTACGTGTCCACTGAGAAGTTCGGCAACGCAGACCTGCTCTCCCGGTTGATCGACCAGCACATCAAGCCTGAAGAGGACTACGTCATCGCGAGTCTCAATCTGGAAGAGGATATTAGGTCAGTAGTAACTAATACGGTTAAAGTGTTGCCTCTCAATTTCATAGTCGTTGCGCAAAGCACCCAAGCAGATCCGCTGCTCCGTCAAGTCCACCGCTACGTTCAGAACGGCTGGCCCCAGTCAACACTCGATGGGTCAGAACTTCGCCGGTTCCAATCAAGGCAGGAATCGCTCTCTGTGGTGGATGGGTGTATTTTGTTTGCCGAACGACTCGTCATTCCGTCGCTGCATCGGAAACGGTGCCTCGAACAACTGCACCGTGGCCATCCGGGCATGCAGCGAATGAAAGCCATCGCTAGGAGCTACGTGTACTGGCCTACGTTGGATGCTGACATCGTCAGCTTCGTCAAGGCATGCCAGCAGTGTGCGTCTGTAGCTCGATCACCTCCTCACTCTCCACCGGTGCCGTGGCCCAAATTGACCGCTCCGTGGCAACGCGTCCACGTCGACTTCGCCGGTCCAATCGAAGGCGACTACTACCTGCTCGCTATCGATTCGTTCTCTAAGTGGCCCGAGATCATCCGAACGACCCGCATCACCTCTGCTGCGACCATCAGCATCTTGCGTGCGTTGTTCGCGCGGCTGGGTATGCCCGTAACATTGGTCAGTGACAACGGTACCCAGTTTACCAGCACCGAATTTGCCGATTTCTGCGCTTCCAATGGCATCGAGCACCTCACGACAGCACCGTTTCATCCACAATCAAATGGCCAGGCGGAACGATTCGTGGATACCTTCAAGCGAGAGTCAAGCCGTCAAGAAAATCCGAGAGGGGAGAGGATCCATTGAAGAAGCACTGGATGTCTTCTTGCTGACGTACCGAAGCACGCCCAGTCGTGCTCTGCCGGATCAGAAGTCGCCATCTGAGATCATGTTTGGTCGCAAAATCCGAACGTGTCTCGAGCTTCTGCGTCCACCACCGGTACGTGTCCCAGTGCCAACCGACGATGACCGCAAGCAACCGAGGTCCTTCAACCGAAACGAGACCGTGTACGCCAAACTACATGGTCATACCGGTTGGAAGTGGGCTCCTGGTGTCGTCGTCGAGAAGATCGGAGACGTTATGTACAACGTGTGGGTCGAAGATCGCCGAATGCTACGCTCGCATATCAACCAACTTCGGAGTCGCCTTGCTGCTGGCGCGATACCGAAGCAACCCACTGTACATGCCACCTTAAACCAACATTCGCTGCCGCTGGACATTTTGCTGGATGCCTGGGATCTCCCAAGCCAATCACCAGGTCTATCTTCACCAGAGCCTGTCTCCAGTGCTGAGAGAACCATGGTAGGTTCCGGGCCGACTCTTGCAACGTCTACGCCACGTCATGAGGTCTCGGCGTTCGTCCCGTCATCAGCATCGTCATCATCAACAACAACAACGCCAACATCGACAGAGTTCGAGTCCGCTGTCGAAGTAGAACTAGCTGTAGACATCCCTAGGCGCTCTTCACCACTACGAAGACCGCCAGTAAAGTTTGATCCGTACCACCTCTATTAAAAGGGGAGATGTTGTGGACAACCCTATTTTGCCGCGCTCGGATACGTTATTCATCCGACGCAGCTCAGACCGCAGGGCTCGCGTGCGACAGCATGACTGTCACTGAGCGATGCTGGAGATGCGCATATATGTGTTTTTAATGTGGTTGTCACTTGTTGTTGTTTACATTGTTATTGTTGTGGACAGAGTCATTGTTTATCGTCCATAGTGAAATGTATCGTTTAGTCATGTCGTGAATAAAGTTTGTTTTTATTTATTGTACCGTGCGCGTTTCATTAACCCTGTCGAGATATTGTCCCAGTGCAAGTCCAGGGTCCCGCGGTACAAAACCCACCATCGGATCGCTTTGATAATGTTGAGCCGTAGTCGCAAGTCGTTTCGTGTCTTTGCAACATGCGTTTTTGCTGTCCTTCGACGATTTATCCAAGCACCTAGAATTCTTATTGAGCTAACCTTCTGGATCACAGAGTTTCGTAATTTAACCTTCGGTATTCGGTTGAAACGATGGCGTTTTTTGTTGCAGATATGTATCATCGTGCTTTTAGAAGAATTGATTGTGAAACCAACCGATGTCGCTCACTTGTCTAACGTCTCGATGTTACGTTGCCGGTGCTTACGGGCAACTGCCGTATACTTGCTTGAACACGAAATTTTAAAATCATCTGCGTAGCCACTGAGGACACGCCGGGATAACGGAATATCGAAAGCGGGATTGACAGCCAACAGGGAAAGAGTGGGTGAAAAGACCCCGCCTTGTGGTACTCCATTCTCTTGAATCGTTGGTGGAGAGTTACTCGTTTCGAAATGCGCAATGCCACCCCTGGTCTAAGATAAGCGGCCTCCATGCTCGGTCGTAAGTTTTTACGATATCAAGGATAGCGATATCCATATGTTTGTTTCTCTCAATGATCTCTTCGATAGATTCCTTAAGCTCGTTGAAATAAGTTGTAGTTCCCCTGCCTGGGCGAAAGGCATGTTGTTCGTTGGCGAGTCGAGCTGTACTTTCCAAGTGTTGAATCACTCTGTGGTTCATCATTCTTCGGTGCTAATCGGTGCTGTTTGTGTTGGAAACTTGCCGGTGGTGCTTCCAGTTGCCCGATGCCAGCAAGCATCGAACGAACGTCGGGGTGCCCCGGATCATGTCCGAACTTCCTGCTGAAGCTCTACAAGAAAGGCGTTCGACCGGAAGACATTGGCATTATCACACCGTACCAACAGCAGGTCAAGACAATTCGGCGTATTCTGGATGAAAGTAATTTGCAGAAACCAAAAATCGGAAGCGTGGAGGAATTCCAAGGCCAGGAGCGTATGGTGATTATTATATCTACTGTGCGAACTTCGAAATCGCTGCTGCAAAGCGACCTGCAGCATGCACTTGGTTTCATTGCCAGCCCAAAGCGCTTGAATGTGGCCATCTCCCGTGCACGGGCGCTGCTTTTGATCTTCGGTAGCCCTCATCTGCTGTCAGCGGACAAACACTGGCGAAATCTGTTGTTCAGGGCGATTAATTCCGGTTCGTACTGTGGGTGCGATCTTCCCGAGCATATTGATCCCACGGAGCCAGCGCTGAATGGCGACGCACACAAGGAGGAGTGACCTATTGTGTAACGGTTGGAGTTTGATTACTTATAAACGCGGGTTCGTATATGCTACATCCGAATACCTCGAACGAACTGCAGTGTATCGTATTATTATGAGATGTATCATTTCTGAATTTAATTTTTATGTTTGAAACAAATAAAATAAATGAGATTAATTTTAAAGCACAGCGAATAATATCTTAAAAACGACTTTACAGTTTTTCAATTCCAAAAATCTATGAATTTGTCTTGCGACGGGGGAACTGTCTCTAAACAAAATGAGCATTGCAGGTGCAGGTCGTGGCCGAGTGGTTAGCGTCTCACATTATCATGCCGGGTGTTCGGGTTCGATTCCCGTTCTGGCCGGGGGATTTTTCGTCAAAGAAATTTCCTTCGACTTGCACTGTGGTCACGCGTATTCTAGAGCTTGTCTACATTCAAGACGTGTTATTTGGCCTAAGAAATCTCAATTAAGTATTATTAAATGACGCTAATTAATGCATACGTTGAGACAGCAAAAGTTCCACAGGGAACGTTAACGCCATTCAAGAAGAAGATGCAGGTCTCCAAGAAAAGTCACAATCGGGAAACAGTCACGATGTCACGATTGGCCTCCTGTGAGATAAGGCATGAATCTGGAATTATGGTCCCTATTATATAAATCGAATCGAGGATTCGATACAATCCCTATCACTATCACATTGCGAGCAAAATTTCAAATTTCATATGTAATTCGAGATATTCGAAACTGATATTTCCTCAACGAATGAAGCTTAATAGGCGTAATGCATGCATGGATGTGTAATAAAAATGACATCATGGAACAATTTGCTTTACAAAAAATATAATTATTAGAAAATGAATCTTTTCATGTATTTTCACAAATGCAATCTATGGAATTCCGTAAGGAGTCACACATTAATTCCACTTTTTTTAGCAAAACATTCTTTTTCATGTAATTCTCTTTCAGCGTCGATTTCTTGTTGCAGCGGCGTTAATAGCTTCATTGTATTGGGCCACAACATATGGCCCTGAATTCTCGCTTGTTGTGTGCTAGTGTTTTCTTTACCTTTCACCTCATGTCAATCCAAATCTGTAATTTAAAAAAATAATTTTTGTTTTGCAAGACATTTCAGCTTCAGCATATGGTAGAGAAAGTTTGGTATAGTATAGCAATAAAAAAGAAAATTGCTGACAAAAGTAACACGTACTAATGTACGCTAGCAGGAATAAGCAATTTTGACGTAGGACTACGTCTTTCATTTCTATACCGGGGTGTAAAATCAAAGTTTCGAAAACGAAAGCGTTACGCCCGAGACCGAGATTTTGAGCGTTAATAGCTCCTAAACAACTGAACGAAATGGTATGATAAACACTTTTTTTTATCCCATTTATTTATTTAAGGCTCATTAGCATTTTAGCTGTAACAGAGCCGAATTTTAATCGTGTACATGTCACATATTTATCATATCTATAATTAGCACATTACACAGTTGCCATTTTTTATTTGGCGTTAGAGTATTCCTTTCTATACCATTACAAATGGTACACATTTACACAGTAGCCATTTAGGCGTAAGAGTTTTCTGTCTGTTCTTCCATTATCCAGTTAAGACTGGACAGCGGAGACAGTCGTTGATCCATTGTTGAGTTATTTATAGAACAGCATCCCGATGTTTCTTGCAGAGCAGAGCAGATGTATGGATGAATCGATCTTATTTCGACCGTGGATCGATCTCCATCGCTGATGATTGTTGCGTGGACGTAGCTATTCTGTAACAACACAAAGATGGTCAATGAGGGCCCTGAGTTTTGAACTCACGATCGATCGCTTACTAAGCGAACACGCAACCAATGTGGCTACGGAGACCCCCATGATAAACACTTCATTCGAAAGATAAAATGTCTACGCATTCTATACATGTTACTTTTTGATCCAAAAACTTGTTTCAATAGTCTTAAAATTGCTTTCAAAACAGGCTATTGAAATCACCAATCGGTATATAAGCGAGCGCCGCTCGGAAATCCACTCAGTTCTAATTGAACAGCGATTGGAGCATGTTGTCGCTGTTGTGGTGAAGCTCTTCGTTTATCATGAAAGCGCTGATGAACGGTGTCACCAAGAGCCTGTTTGTGCACCTTAGGTCAGACATGAATCCATCAGGAGGAGAGTGATGCCACAAACGGTTCCCCGGGAAGATCTCGAAGCAGCCGCTACACACACATACACGCGCGGAATTCTTTCCGTTTGGATGCCATTCAGCATCGAGAAAGATCCGGAAAATAATCTGCCAGTTCCTCTGGGAATTTAAAAATACATTCATGTGAAAGAGTTTATTTGAATGTTTTCTATCCATGTAACACTGTGACCAAATACATTTGGTTTAGTGATTTTTCAATCAATCACAATTAACAGGATAGCTTCTGAAGATTATTCTTCCCCATCAGTAGGATATTTCCGTATCCAATATTGTATGCGCCCGCAATCGATTATTGCTCAGTCGCCGAAAGTTCCGAGCTCAGAGAGTTCATTCCCCTCTAGTTTGCCTTCCAAATTGCCATCGTAAACCACGCCTTCTCTCGATTCAATCACGCACAAAAAGCATACTTAAGCGATATTCTGGTGGTGAGACGCATTCATTTTTCGTGAGGACATCGACATGACAACATCGTTGCTGAGGATGCTGGACGGCGAAGGATCGAGATCTGCCCTGAAACGCGAGCAGTTTGTTTGAAACTGTGAGGGAGCACAGAGAAGTCGATTCTTCAGGAGAAGAGAAGGTGACCATCGAAGCAGCCGCTACACACACACATACACGCGCGGAATTCTTTCCGTTTGGATACCATTCAGCATCGAGAAAGATGTAAAATTGATTGAATCGCTGAGGTTGTGAATTGATTTCGATGTTTATCCCCTGCGCTCGAACGCGATGCCTGGGGCGGGGTACTTGCTGTCGAACATCGCAATCGGTTGACCAGTAAATCTTCTGGGCTGCTGCGCCATTCGGAGAAAGAGAGGCGGTCTAGCTGGACCTGCCTTCTCTATACCGATGAAGTACGGAGGAGATATTTAGCAGGAAAAAAGGAAAACAATTAGGTAATTTATGGAAATAGCTTCCATTAGCTGCTTTTTATGACTGTTTTTATTTTGAAGAAATTAAGTTTTCATGCTAGCAAATTGGGTCGCGTTGGACAGCTGATGGTCACGTAGTTGAATCGGAAAAATATACATGAAAACGGCTAATTTGTGAAAATAAACAGTCTGGTAGATAAATTTGACGAAAAATGGGTGGGTTATATCTATGATATAACCGCAAGGTTGACGTGGGACTACCTTAGCTTATCAATCATTCGTTTGTATTGATTAAATTTTTGATGGAATGAAACAATTCCCGAATTCAATTGAATTCACTATATCTGATTTGTAAGTAAAAAGATTGTGAAATGTCATGTAAGGTCAATTCATGCATTGTGATAGTAAATTTAATGACAGTCCTTTTACGGTTGGTATGATGCCTAGAACAAAATTTGTGAACGGGAGAATTTTCAAACGATTATTTTATTTTACATTTGTTTCTAAAGTTTGCATCTCTCAAGTGTACGTACTTATCGAACCGCGAATTCGCTTGATTATATGAACTTCAGGCACTCAGTTCCGATTTTGACATGTATGTCGAACGCATATTGTTTAATGAATAGGCGTTATCGCAGCAAATGGTTAACAACATTTTGCCTAATCATCAAATGGTATGCGTAGAAATTCAATGAGCGGAAGATATGAAGGTATATCCTTCAATACAATAATGAATAACCGAGCCAAAGCGTTATGTTCGTACCCGCTTTTATAATCCGTGCTAGGAAAACACTTTGCGGAGTGCAAAAAAAATGCGGGTGCAGAGATACCCCCGACTTGCATGAATCAAAAACTTCAACTTCTACTTTTTATACTATAAAGGATTTAAACTTGAAAGTTCATTCGTCTCTAGTGTCTGCACGATTTTCCCAGATTCCTAAGTTTAGGAGACCGTGTTAAAGAAACATATTCTAATTTGCACAAAGGCAAGCGAGTACAAAAGTACTCGAAGCTTGCATTTATTTGCAGAACCGATTTTCCCAGACATTTTGGTTCTGAAGTCTGTGTTGGGGAAACACATTTCAGTCGGAACAAAAATTCACCCGACTTTCATGTATTTGCAATGTTGATTTCTCCACGCTACATGGATTTGAACTCTGTGTTAGGGAAACACATTTCAGTCGGACCAAAAATGCCCCCGACTTACATGTATTTGGAATGCCAATTTCCCCACGCTCCTTGGATTTAAAGTCTGTGTTAGGGAAACACATTTCAGTCGGAACAAAAATACCCCCGACTTTCATGTATTTGCAATGCTGATTTACCCAAGGCTGCTTGGGTTTGATGGCTGTGTTAGGGAAATCGTAGATCGGGCCAATCAAAATGAGGCAGTTATGCCGTTTAGATAACGCTTAACATTTTACAGTTATTCAATTGTTTATCTGATGAAAAATTACATTTTATTAATTGCAGAAGCGTAGAAATATTCCCTATCAATTGATGCAAACATCTTTCCGATCCAGTAAGAAATGTTCGAGTTATAAGCATTCGGAATCTTTCATTTTTTCCTGCATGTTCTGTGTTTAGGTTTTCATTTTACCCCCCATATACTCCGGGTAGACGTCAATAATATGCCAGTTCCTCTGGGAATTTAAAATTACATTCATGTGAAAGAGTTTATTTTGATGTTTTCTATCCATGTAACACTGTGACCAAATATTTTTCAATCAAGTGCTATTAACAAATGGTTATCGAGTTAGCATAAACCACTGGTGGGCTTCCAGTATCGAGGAAAATGTGGAAATATCTAATAGTTACTGAAAATAATCTGCCAGTTCCTCTGGGAATTTAAAATTACATTCATGTGAAAGAGTTTATTTGAATGTTTTCTATCCATGTAACACTATGACCAAATACATTTGGTTTTGTGATTTTTTAATCAATCGCAATTAACAGGATAGCTTCTGAAGATTATTTTTCCCCATCAGTAGGATATTTTCGTATCCAATATTGGATGCATAAAACCTTGTACCTCCAACGTAACGCTCTCATTTTCGAAGTCCCCCAAATATTCATTTATTCATTCATTCAGAATGGATTCAGATTCAACTTCAAACAAAGGATCACTGAATCAACGATAGTCCTACGTCACCATTGCGGTTATACCATAGATATAACCCACTTTCTGTTTTTAGGTAGGTAATTTGGTTGATAGTAATAGCATCATGAAACAAATTGCTTTACAAAAAATATAATTATTAGAAAATGAACTTATTCATGTATTTTCACAACTGCAATCTATGGAATTCCGTAAGGAGTCACGCATGAATCCCACTTTTCTTGACAAAATAATTTTTTTTGCATGTGATTCTCTTTTAGCGTCGATTTCTTGTTGTAGCGGCGTCAATAGCTTTATTGTATTGGGCCACCACCTGTGGCCCTAAATTCTCGCTTGTGTTTGCTAATGTTTTCTTTACCTTTCACCTCATGTCAATCCAAATCTGTAATTTAAAAAAGACGGGTTAGTAATGTCGGGGACATAACCGGAGTGACGTAGGACTATACAAAGGGGACAGCTTTTGCTAAATATATATTTTAAATATATTGTTTTATTTTCTTCTCCTACGTGAATACCTACCTATCTACCTGAAAAATGGATTAGTTTACTGTTTACTCTTCATGAACATGTTGGGGGTTCTGAAAAGAACCTTTGTTGTGTTTTTGCGTTTTTTTTACAAACTTGATTCTTGATTTTTTTTTTCTGAATGCTTTGTACTTATTAAATGTTCAACGCCGGGCATCTTTCGGCGTTTGCACATATCGTACAATCAAAATGATGGCTGTGATAGGGAATGCATAGGTGGTCATCAGCTCATTCACTATCATATATTTCACTAGTGAGCACATTACCGTACCTTAAAGTGTGGTTTCGGAGACTAATGAATTGTAAGATTTGTAGTCTCCGCAAACAAAGTAAATAAAAATGAAAAAGATCTGAGCTTTTGGAGACGAAGTCTACGATCTGTCGGAAAACAAACGAGCTATAAGCGTTCTGACAAACCAACGGTAAATACAGGGACGGATGACCTTCGGATTAAAGCAGCAGGAAATACATAGCTCATCATCCTTAGTTATTTTTCTATACAATGCAGATGTAACGTCAGTCAATTTTCAACATCAGTTATCAACCAAAGAAGGCAGTTCTTGCTACCGAGAAAATTAGTTAATGCCATCCTGTATACAATGTGTTGTAATTTGAAGCCACTTTTAATTCGGAAACCATGCATGGGTATGTGAAAACTGAATGATCAATTTGAAAGACCCCAACCACCAATAAGTTCAAAAACAAGCATAAACAAAATAAATCAGTTTATATTATATGTCATATTATGTCACTTTAGAATGCATTGGTATTGTGAAAAACTTTTAATAACTCTTCTTTGAAAGGTTTAATTGCCCTGAAAAACGCCGTGTTTTACGGTGGCTGGTTTTGCTACCTTTGCTTTGTTGTCTGTATAAACAAACTTTTTCCTTCTTCTACCTGCTGCCGTTTTGCGATTGCGTTTGCCACTCGCCACTCGCTGCAACTGCCTGTTGTTGTCTTGATGTCCACCGAACCTAATATGGTCTGTTCTGAATGTGGGTTTTCTTATCGTTGCGAGCAGCTTTGCCAGCTAACTCGATCACTTCGGCGGCCGAAACTATATAACGCCGACTAGGTGGACTGGTGCACTGGGACTAACGCGCTCGGCCGAGCTACCCTTGCGGAGCAATTGGCGAATACACCTATGGGGAATTGCAAACCAACACGGTTCGAGCGGGATTTTGCCTTTCTCTTCACTTTTCCTCCTTTGTCATGTCCAGACATGTGTTGGTTTGTTGATGTGATGTGTTGCGAAACGATGTGGTGTACTGTTTGGATGAGAATGATCGTTATGGCAGCGGAGCGGGGTTTTAAGCTGACTGGCTGGCTCGAGAATTACGCATGTGTGAGACTGCGACCAATGTTTCGTTCATTTTTTTCTTTTTCCTTTCCAATCGTGCTTCATTGTATTTCGCTGCTGCTCTGGTTGCCCGTCTTAGTCGGTACGATTTGAGGAGCACAAAATGGACCAATCAAAAATGGGCACATATTGCATTTGGACAATGCTTGATATTTCACAATTATTCAATTATTTATCTCAAGAAAAATGAAATGTTATTCGTTATGATAGATGCGTAGATATATTTCCTATCAATTGATAGCTCGAGTTATAAGCGTTCCAAATCTTGCATTTTTTCCTACTTGTTCCGTGCCTAGATTTTCATTTCACCCCCTATATCTTCCGGTTAGACGTAGTCCTACGTCAAAACAACATTATTATTTTGCAAGACATTTCAGCTTTAGCATATGGTATAGAAAGTTCGGTATAGTAGGGTAAATGATCTTGGTTTGTCCAATTTGGAGTGTTTTTACGTAACTAGTAAATGCAAATCGATTTTTCTTCATGAAAATAACACATAATCGATACGAGTTTGGGTTTGTTGAAAAGCCCCAAGTCTCTAGTTGCTAATACTACCATAAGGTGTTGAAATTATTCAAATTTTTATGTTTTTTAACGATTTTCCTTAAAGAAGAATTATGATCATGGTTTGACCACCTCTGATCATGGTTTGCCCAAAAAAATGATCATGGTTTGTCCGGTTTTAGAAATCTCCATTTTTGAATGAAAACATTCGAATTCACAATTAGATGTTGCATTTATCATTGCTTGAGTTTACTGTCATCATATTGATTCATTCATAATTTAGGCTTTCTTCAGAATATTGCCTTTTCTTGGGCATTTTAGAAGTGTTCACCTCAACACAATCAACACAGAAAAGCCATACTTCTGCTATGCGCGAAGCACACCATAAACAAACATAAACAAACTGCAGCGCGCCAAGCGGTTGCCATAGAAATCATGTGGACAAAACAACATTATTGAATTGGACAACTCATGATCATCAAAATGCGTTAATTTGATGGTTTAGCTATGTAAATCCGATACAAATGGTGAACAAGCATGATGTTTACAAGATCGCCTCTTTGTCCGGTGTGGAGATGGGGAGGAAACTCCGGAGCACGGAGGGCTATTCCTAATCGATATCCGTCTCGACGGGAAAACGGATAATGACGAGATCAAATGGAAGCGGTGTGGAGAGCAGCAAAATTCCTACCCTGCAATGCTTGATCGTTGCCTGGATGGAGGAACACTGCGAGGACCGCTCGACGAACAGGAAATAAATAATCCTATGTTAATTATGAAGTTAGAATTCTGTGATAACGATAAAAAATTACAATACATTGAGATAAAAAATGCATTTAATTCCATGCTATACGATACAATAATATTCTTTTGTAATTTCAAATACGATTTATTTATTGTAAATGACAATAATTGATTTCGATTCACTGTTAGACCTACTGTGAATGTTTCATTTAGTCTACCTTTTTTATTGTATTCGCGTACGCGATAAAATATCTTTTCTATCGCTCATTTGTATGTGTGTATGTGAGTGTTTGTGTGTTTTCGAACCACTTGCATGAGTTTCTCGCACATAGACAAAATAGTGTCTTCGGTTGCCTTTTCTATATATTTAGGCTCTAGTTTCGTAAATCACTTTCGTATTTCCTGCATGCGCTGGCCGGTGTGTCTAGTTTTGTAATGAATCCGCGCTCGGGTTATATAGAACAGTAAAAACATACGATGCGTAGATATATATATGCATATTCTATACGATGCGTTTATATGCAATAACAATAAACTAAATTCAGAGAGGATAAATAAACTTCAACGTGTCATTGTTAATATTCTAGTATCTGTAACTGATTTTAGGAATAAAAGTAATAGTAAAGCATCTGAACAGCGAGTAATATTCCGTTTCTGTTGCGAAGATCTAGAACCCTATCTAGAGTTGAGTAAAATATATCTGCCGAGAAATGAGAGTCCGGCTTTCCCCCTATATCAGTTTACCCGTTTTGGCCCTTACAATGGAACATCTATTTCTATCGCTCATTCAGTTGTGATCCTCGAATACAAGTCGTGTTGTGGCGCCGTTGAGCGATTTATTCTGATCGCTTTGCTTCTCGACACGACGCACGCATGTTTGCAGATAAGGATCGATATACGATACGAACAGTTTGCGCATTAAATGCACCCGAGCCGACTTCTACTGAAGCGGAAGCGTCTGGACGAAGTTGGCAATCTCGGCATCAACAGTACGAAGGGAAACATCATGAGAAAGGTTGCCTTCATCTTCTAGTTGAATCTATTCATTAACCTTACTCCAATAGCAACACAACAAAGTAATATAAGCTACGTTTCTGAGTTCTTTATTATGCTTCGATATAGCGTACAATTCGATACAACGCACAATTTTGAAAGTAAAATGTACGTTATATCGAAGTTATCCTGTAGTAATAGCCGTTATCCATGGTTGCTCTCTTAAACGCTCTCAAAGATTGTCTGGGAATGCATTTTTTGTGTTCCGTTCTGTCCTGTCGGTGAATATTGGCCGTTTTTAATCAATAACTGGGTTCCAGCGATTGACAGCAATGATTCAAATTTTATGTGTGGCAACCCTTAATAAGTCATACTTTTCCAGTTCCACTTGAATACACATGAGAACCTTCCTGGGCATTAGTCCTCGTTGGGCAACGGTTCCAGCTGCCTCACGATCTTTTTCGCACGTTTTTTGTCGTATGTAATCTGTCTCGCATCATTTCCTGTTGTCACATCCCAATGATCCCAACAGATGCTTCTTAGTCTATTTGAATTTGAAAAACATATTGTCTATCCAGCAGTGCTCCAGGATGAACCGGACGAAAATTGAATATTAATTCTGAATCTAATTTTCGCATTATCCACAGTACTTAATCACTATCTTTTATATTCAGAATATTTTTTCACCCAAATCAACCGCGCAACTGGAATCGCTTGTTAAGTACACAAATATACGAAGCGTTTAATAACAAGTCTACACGCGACGTAATTTACTGATATTTCAATATTATTCCAGCATAACATCGAATAATTTTCCAAATTTAATCACTAGTAGATATTCGATCTTCATAGAAATCTCAACAAATCATATAATACATTGCAATTTGCATATGTCAAAATGAAAATGGTACAAAAGTAGGCCGGTTTCCATTCTCCCACTCTGATTTCGATCCAAGCAGTCTACTTGGTAGGTGCACACAACAATACTTGTCACTGCTGTTTGAAATTGCAAGAGAGAAGCAAGAAGAAATTTCACTCAGCACCAAGATGGACCGAACGAGCGTTACATCCCGAATTCCGACCGGCTTGAGGGTTCCGAGAGGCTATCGGGCCACCCAAGCAATTGGAGGTAAAGCGGAATCGGGAGGGAAAGTTCGTTTTCCAAGCAAGGTGAGTAAAATCGTGTAAGAGTGTGTAGCAGTGTTAAAATGAAATCTTATTTTCTTACAGACTATTCCAACCGCGAACGAGATAGATCCTGAAGAGAGCTTGATTGAGGACGAAAATTTTCCGCCGTTGTTCTATGAAGACATAGAGGATACTGGAGACGACCCGTACGACTGGGAGCCGATAAACATTTCCGAGATCGACGAGGTATATTTTCGGAAGCTGAAGGCTGAATGGGAGCTTCAAAAAATGAGAGTGGAAAACTCCAGATTGCGGCAGGAGAATCAACGGCTAAAAACAGCAGCAAAAGGGGTAAGACTATTTAAGTATTGTTGTTTGAAAATGCTGCTGGTTGTTGCAGGAGAAGTGGCGCAGTCGCTCTTTGTTTAAATTTCTATCATAAACATAATTGGGAGTGTTTTTGTGTGTTATCTTCAATTTTTGTTATTATTTCAAGTTGTGTTTTGTTTGATATATTTTGATGATTTATTTTTTCCTTTAGTATTTGGATGTTTTTTATTAGTATTTAGATTTACCTTATTTATACCGTTGTTGTATTCCGTATTCTGTTGGATTTTATTATGTTACTTTGTGTTGCTGAGTTTCATAGTTGTTTTTTTCTTATTTCAGCTTCTTTTATCAATACACTACTGATTTTTCAATTATTTGATTGTTCTTCTTTTGTTTTCCGATGAAGATTTTATTAATATTTATTCATTCTTACATTGCATCAAATACATATGAGCTTTCGAGGGGACTCTTCTTGACTACAACACTGAGAAATGAGCTAGCTATGAGTAGATGACACAAGATATGACGTGAGTTCTTTTTCCAGAATAAAAAAAACAAATTTGTAGTAATTTTTTCCATTTTTCATAGGTCAGATCAAACCAAGGCAATTCCCGTTTAAAAAAAAAACAAGAGATGACCAAGTCACGATTTAGATTTAATATTTTTTAACATCTTTTGTTGTAGAATGAATAAATTAATTAATTTGTAATAAACTAATTTAATTTATACTCTAGAGCCGATTTGTTACAATTTTCTGCACTAGTACAATCGAACACCCTTTTATAAAGTCTTCAAACTTAGTCTCAAGTTTTAGGAAAGTTTTAAAATTGACGATGACTCAATATTTTAGAAAAGCTTTAAGTGCATTCGATTTTTCAACATAAAGCTTGGCACTCTGCTCATTCCACCATGGTTCAGGTTTAGGTGGCCTTCGACGAATAATGGATACTGGGATGTGTTTAGATTGGGCGCAAACTGCGCAGTCATGGACCAATCGAGAAAATAGTTTAAGTTCCTCCAAAGAAGGTTTGATTAACCATCTCCGGAAATGATGGCTGAAGCAGTGACATCCACATAAATTGGATTTCACGTTTCCGGAATTAAGTTTCGTGTTCCGTTGACTTTATTCATTAGATTTTAAGAGGCTTAAGGCTTTTGCCACGCTATAACATCTAAAGCTGATTAAGTAACCCAGTGGTCTTCAAAAATTTTATAAGTTTTGTTTCATTATCGGTTCTTGAGATAGAATGTCGTGCAGAGAATGAGATTGACGAAATTGTTGTCGTTGTTCTTCGTAGGCTCTACATTCGGCCAGCATGTGTTTAATAGTCAGCTGAACTCCGAAGGTGATACCAACTGACTATTCAGTTTGATCGAACAAGTACCAATGCGTTAATTTTGTGTGTCCTATTCTACAACGAGTAAGAACTCGTTGTTCCACTCTGTCGGGTCGGTTCTTCCAGCGTTTGATAGTGTTTTACTTCCCGAAGTTTTGTATTTGTCTGGTTCCAGATGATCTGCTGATGATGCTCTAGCTGATAATCAACATTTCTGAAGATATCTTCGGAAGGAATGCTGGTGTCTCAGATCCATGTATATCTCCCAACGTTAGCCAGTCAGTCTGCGTGTTCATTTCCATTAATGCCGACATAACTGGGAACCCAAACAAGTGTGATCGCCTTATTCATAGCGTGAGTTACCGTTGCTTGAATGAACGGGTGTTTGCTGTTTGCCACTTGCAAGAAGTGCACTGGCTGAAGACGAAAAAATTGCCGTAGGACCATCTGCTCTGCTAATTCTGCATGATAAGGCCGCTGCCTGTGCTGTGCTGTGTGTGACGACAAAGAGGGTGTTCGACTCCCGCGACTTCAAATCCAATACGATAATCTGCTGCTGAACTGTCAGTGAACATCAGTTTGTGGCTACTGTAAGTTCCAAGTAGCTCATGCGAGCGATTTCTTTTGCCTGACCCGTTTTGTAAAGACTGTTGATAGTTCAATCTACTCGCACCGGGGAAACATTCCATGGTCTGGATAGAATTCTAAGAACCTTGATAGGGGAAGGAAGCTGTTCGGAGATTAGTTCTGATAAAACGTCTCCCTGCTTCTTCGAACATTCCGGATGAAGTTTTGTTTGAACGCTCGAGAGTGCGACAAGCACGGTGAACCAGAGTGCGACATACTACTGAGGTGAAATCACGAACTCCACATTCGGTGTAGAGAGAAAGAATAGGAGATGATCTGATTGCACCAGATGACACACGTAAAAAGCAGTTGTAAACTGGTCGTAGGCCCTGAAGGTCCGTAGGGTTGAATAGTTCGATTCCATAGATAAATTTCGAGGTTATAGTAGCATTCCCCATATTCAGTAGGGTTCCTTGTATCCCCACTGGTGTGGACAACCCTATTTTGCCGCGCTCGGATACGTTATTCATCCGACGCAGCTCAGACCGCAGGGCTCGCGTGCGACAGCATGACTGTCATTGAGCGATGCTGGAGATGCGCATATATGTGTTTTTAATGTGGTTGTCACTTGTTGTTGTTTACATTGTTATTGTTGTGGACAGAGTCATTGTTTATCGTCCATAGTGAAATGTATCGTTTAGTCATGTCGTGAATAAAGTTTGTTTTTATTTATTGTACCGTGCGCGTTTCATTAACCCTGTCGTGATATTGTCCCAGTGCAAGTCCAGGGTCCCGCGGTATAAAAGTGGCGACGAGTAATCGCGAGTGTGTTGTTTTTCACCGTCGGAAAAACACACTGAACATTTCGCCCCCCGCGCGTAAGAAAAGAAAGTGGAGTGAAAGTGCGATTGCGAGCAACGACGACGGGCAGAATAGTGTTGACCCCACGGGTGTGATAAACAATCAACGGCAACAAAACCAGCCGATTATCCCCGTGTCGGCGGTCCACTATCAGCAGCAGTTTATTCCCGTCTCTGCCGCCCAATAACAGCAGTACGCGCCTTTCCCGCCCCACCAACCGCAAGCACAGGTCGGTAGCGATGTGTTCGTGCAAATTTTGCAAATGATGCAGAAGCAGCACCGAGAGATGATGACCCAACTGATTCAACAGCAGCAGCAAAGTGATGAGAAGCATGAACGCTTTCTCCGTACGATCGCATCGTCAATCAACGTGCAGGTACCACCGAATCCGGAACAGATCCTTGACTCTTCGGCCGGCAACATCAAGGAATTCCGGTTCGAGGCCGACTCCAACGTGACGTTTGCGGCTTGGTACTCGAGATACGACGATCTCTTCGAGAAGGATGCTGCTAGATTGGACGGTGAAGCAAAAGGTCGTCTTCTTTTGCGAAAGCTGGGTGCATCGGAGCACGAACGGTATGTGAGTTACATTCTGCCTAAACTTCCGAAAAATTTTAGCTTCCTGGAAACAGTGGCCAAGCTCAAGAGCCTGTTCGGAGCAAAAGAATCGGTGATCAGCCGTCGCTACCGATGCCTGCAGATAGCGAAAAATCCTGCAGAGGACCATGTGGCATTCGCTTGCCGCGTAAACAAGGCTTGCGTGGAGTTTGAGCTGGGTAAGCTCTCGGAGGAGCAATTCAAGTGCTTGGTCTACGTGTGTGGTTTAAAATCGGAGAACGACGTCGAGATTCGCACCCGCCTCCTCACGAAAATAGAAGAGAGAAATGACGTGACGTTGGAGCAACTTTCGGAGGAGTGCCAGCGGCTGTACAACCTGAAGCACGACAGCGCCATGATCGAATCTCCGTCCACGTACGACCAAGTACAAGCGATAAGAAAATTTGGTGGGAAGCGGTACGAAAAGCGTGACCGTGAGTCACCGAAACATCCTTCCAGTGACACCGAATCCAAACCAGTGCCAGTGCCAAACCCCGAAAAACTGGAAGGAGGCGCAGGAAGCAACCAGTGTCCGCCAAGGTGGTGGTAGTCGATGTGTGCAGTGTGCAGCAACGCCGCAGATATGTCTCCGTGGGCTTTTCTGGAACAAAAATTCGCCTGCAACTCGATACCGCCTCAGACATCACCGTCATTAGCAGGGAGATTTGGCGGAGCATTGGCAGTCCTGCGTTATCGTCAGCAACGGTGAAGGCGAAGACGGCATCTGGCAGCATACTATCGCTCGATGGGGAGTTCGAGTGCGACGTCACCATCGGAAGCAGTACACGACGTGAGCTCATCCGTGTAACCGAGAAGCAGCTGCAGTTACTCGGATCCGATTTGGTCGACAGTTTCAACCTTTGGGCCGTCCCTATGGACACCTTCTGCTGCCACGTGTCTGGAACGCCAGTGTCGACAGGTGCACTCAAGTCGTCTTTTCCAGAGGTCTTCAGCGAGAAGCTCGGCTTGTGCACCAGAACAAAAGTGAAGTTGGAGTTGAAAGAAAACGTTCGACCCGTCTTCTGTCCGAAGCGTCCGGTAGCTTACGCTATGTATGATACCGTTGATCGCGAGCTCGACCGGTTAGAGAAATTGGACATCATCACCCCGGTCGATTATTCGGAGTGGGCCGCTCCGATCGTCGTAGTCCGCAAGTCCAATGGCTCCATCAGGATTTGCGGAGACTACTCAACGGGTCTGAATGCAGCTCTCCAATCACAGCAGTATCCACTTCCACTTCCGGATGACATCTTCGCCAAGCTGGCTAAGTGTAAGATCTTCAGCCAGATAGATTTGTCCGGCGCCTTCTTACAGGTGGAAGTTGACGAGCAGTACCGTAGTTTGCTGACGATCAATACGCATCGTGGTCTCTACCTCTACAACCGCCTGCCGCCGGGTTTGAAGATCGCGCCTGGCGCATTTCAGCAGCTCATCGACACAATGTTAGCCGGACTGAAGGGCACTTCTGGCTACCTCGATGACGTCATCGTCGGCGGAGAAACTGAAGAGGAGCACGACCTCAATCTACGGGGTGTCCTGAAGCGAATCCAAGATTTCGGATTCACGATTCGTGTTGACAAGTGTTTGTTTCGCAAGCAGCAAATCCGATACTTGGGGCACATCATCGACAGTCGCGGGTTGCGACCAGATCCGGCGAAAATCGAGGCGATCACCAAGCTGCCGCCTCCAGCCGATGTATCCGGTGTGCGATCGTTTTTGGGGGCCATCAACTACTACGGCAAGTTCGTCCCCAACATGCGCATGCTACGCTACCCGCTCGACAATCTCCTCAAGGTGGAGACGAAGTTCAGCTGGAGTCCGGAGTGCCAGAAAGCGTTCGACCGGTTCAAGCAGATTCACTCGTCGGATCTTCTCCTCACACACTACGATCCGAAGCGGGAAATCATCGTTTCTGCTGACGCTTCATCCGTTGGACTTGGGGCTACCATTAGCCATAGGTTCCCAGATGGAACCATCAAGGTGGTCCAACATGCATCCAGGGCGCTCACGAAGGCAGAACAGGCCTACAGTCAGCCCGATCGCGAAGGTCTGGCCATCATCTTCGCCGTCACGAAGTTCCACAAAATGCTCTTCGGACGGCACTTCCGTTTGCAAACCGATCATCGCCCGCTGCTTCGTATCTTCGGCTCTAAGAAGGGAATTCCAGTGTACACTGCGAACTGCCTGCAACGCCTCGCCCTCAACTTGCTGCTCTACGACTTTGAAATCGAGTACGTGTCCACTGAGAAGTTCGGCAACGCAGACCTGCTCTCCCGGTTGATCGACCAGCACATCAAGCCTGAAGAGGACTACGTCATCGCGAGTCTCAATCTGGAAGAGGATATTAGGTCAGTAGTAACTAATACGGTTAAAGTGTTGCCTCTCAATTTCATAGTCGTTGCGCAAAGCACCCAAGCAGATCCGCTGCTCCGTCAAGTCCACCGCTACGTTCAGAACGGCTGGCCCCAGTCAACACTCGATGGGTCAGAACTTCGCCGGTTCCAATCAAGGCAGGAATCGCTCTCTGTGGTGGATGGGTGTATTTTGTTTGCCGAACGACTCGTCATTCCGTCGCTGCATCGGAAACGGTGCCTCGAACAGCTGCACCGTGGCCATCCGGGCATGCAGCGAATGAAAGCCATCGCTAGGAGCTACGTGTACTGGCCTACGTTGGATGCTGACATCGTCAGCTTCGTCAAGGCATGCCAGCAGTGTGCGTCTGTAGCTCGATCACCTCCTCACTCTCCACCGGTGCCGTGACCCAAATTGACCGCTCCGTGGCAACGCGTCCACGTCGACTTCGCCGGTCCAATCGAAGGCGACTACTACCTGCTCGCTATCGATTCGTTCTCTAAGTGACCCGAGATCATCCGAACGACCCGCATCACCTCTGCTGCGACCATCAGCATCTGCGTGCGTTGTTCGCGCGGCTGGGTATGCCCGTAACCTTGGTCAGTGACAACGGTACCCAGTTTACCAGCACCGAATTTGCCGATTTCTGCGCTTCCAATGGCATCGAGCACCTCACGACAGCACCGTTTCATCCACAATCAAATGGCCAGGCGGAACGATTCGTGGATACCTTCAAGCGAGCCGTCAAGAAAATCCGAGAGGGGAGAGGATCCATTGAAGAAGCACTGGATGTCTTCTTGCTGACGTACCGAAGCACGCCCAGTCGTGCTCTGCCGGATTAGAAGTCGCCATCTGAGATCATGTTTGGTCGCAAAATCCGAACGTGTCTCGAGCTTCTGCGTCCACCACCGGTACGTGTCCCAGTGCCAACCGACGATGACCGCAAGCAACCGAGGTCCTTCAACCGAAACGAGACCGTGTACGCCAAACTACATGGTCATACCGGTTGGAAGTGGGCTCCTGGTGTCGTCGTCGAGAAGATCGGAGACGTTATGTACAACGTGTGGGTCGAAGATCGCCGAATGCTACGCTCGCATATCAACCAACTTCGGAGTCGCCTTGCTGCTGGCGCGATACCGAAGCAACCCACTGTACATGCCACCTTAAACCAACATTCGCTGCCGCTGGACATTTTGCTGGATGCCTGGGATCTCCCAAGCCAATCACCAGGTCTATCTTCACCAGAGCCTGTCTCCAGTGCTGAGAGAACCATGGTAGGTTCCGGGCCGACTCTTGCAACGTCTACGCCACGTCATGAGGTCTCGGCGTTCGTCCCGTCATCAGCATCGTCATCATCAACAACAACAACGCCAACATCGACAGAGTTCGAGTCCGCTGTCGAAGTAGAACTAGCTGTAGACATCCCTAGGCGCTCTTCACCACTATGAAGACCGCCAGTAAAGTTTGATCCGTACCACCTCTATTAAGAGGGGAGATGTTGTGGACAACCCTATTTTGCCGCGCTCGGATACGTTATTCATCCGACGCAGCTCAGACCGCAGGGCTCGCGTGCGACAGCATGACTGTCACTGAGCGATGCTGGAGATGCGCATATATGTGTTTTTAATGTGGTTGTCACTTGTTGTTGTTTACATTGTTATTGTTGTGGACAGAGTCATTGTTTATCGTCCATAGTGAAATGTATCGTTTAGTCATGTCGTGAATAAAGTTTGTTTTTATTTATTGTACCGTGCGCGTTTCATTAACCCTGTCGTGATATTGTCCCAGTGCAAGTCCAGGGTCCCGCGGTACAAAACCCACCATCGGATCGCTTTGATAATGTTGAGCCGTAGTCGCAAGTCGTTTCGTGTCTTTGCAACATGCGTTTTTGCTGTCCTTCGACGATTTATCCAAGCACCTAGAATTCTTATTGAGCTAACCTTCTGGATCACAGAGTTTCGTAATTTAACCTTCGGTATTCGGTTGAAACGATGGCGTTTTTTGTTGCAGATATGTATCATCGTGCTTTTAGAAGAATTGATTGTGAAACCAACCGATGTCGCTCACTTGTCTAACGTCTCGATGTTACGTTGCCGGTGCTTACGGGCAACTGCCGTATACTTGCTTGAACACGAAATTTTAAAATCATCTGCGTAGCCACTGAGGACACAGCGGGATAACGGAATATCGAAAGCGGGATTGACAGCCAACAGGGAAAGAGTGGGTGAAAAGACCCCGCCTTGTGGTACTCCATTCTCTTGAATCGTTGGTGGAGAGGTTTTTCCACCTACAGATACTCTAAATGTGCTAGTATCGAGATTTTGTCGACCAAACCGAAAAACTTTGTGACCTAAGCCGGTTTTACAGACCTGGGGTGACATTGCGCATTTCGAAACGAGTGATTTTTATTCGTTTCGACCATTTTGACATGCCTTTGACCAGCTTTGTTTAGGAAACCAAAAATTTTACATTTTTTTACGAGACAAATTTTGCTCTAAATCTAGTACACCGAAAATATGAACTTGAAAAATATACATAATACTAAAACCATTTCGATTTGAGTTCGAATTTTCTCGAAACGAGTTACTCGTTTCGAAATGCGCAATGCGGCCTCTATGCTCGGTCGTAAGTTTTTACGATATCGTAAAATCGTAAAAAATAAGCGGCCTCCATGCTCGGTCGTAAGTTTTTACGATATCAAGGATAGCGATATCCATATGTTCGTTTCTCTCAATGATCTCTTCGATAGATTCCTTAAGCTCGTTGAAATAAGTTGTAGTTCCCCTGCCTGGGCGAAAGGCATGTTGTTCGTTGGCGAGTCGAGCTGTACTTTCCAAGTGTTGAATCACTCTGTGGTTCATCATTCTTTCAAATACCTTACCCACACACGAGGTCAGCGAGGCGGTCGATAGTTGATATCACTTGACAATCTGCTACTCTTTAATATGGGGATTATAATTAACTCACGCCATTCTGCTGGGTATTCTCCTCGCTACCAGCTAGTGTTATACCCGTGTAGAAGAACTTCTTTGGTTATGAATGGTAAACGACGCAACATTTGATATGTGATTTCATCCGGGCCGGCGGACTTTCCTTTGCTTTTTTCCAGAGCGAATCCTCCATGTTGAAATCAACATCCATTGTGGGGTTACTTGGTGGAGTAACGAACTAGTGGATGTTTTTTGGGAAATTTCCTCTTTCCAGAAATCCAGCGGATAGCTGCGAGAACTCGAATTTAAGGAAAAATGCTTTCCAAGTACTAACACGATAGCTGACGGATCTTCAACAAGAACACCATGTAGATCAATCTTAGGGATTCTATTATCTCGTCTTCCTGTTAGGCGATTGAAATGTTTCCACAATATGCCACTTGTGGTAGAGGGATATTGAAGCTCGATGCAAATTCAAATCCAAGGTTGTCCCAGGAAAAATGTCTGCCGTTGAAATCACCGGCAAACATAGATCGTTCAGAAATCTGTTCGGAAATACCCATCAGTGCTTCCGAAATGCGCAGAGCACTGTGTGTGTTGTTGTATACGCAGACGATTGTCAATTTAATAGGTGACCGAATCTCTACAGCCACAGCCGGGATATTGGTGTCCAGATGAATCTGTGAATGTGGAACACAGCATAGGACTACAAGAACAGCTAGACCCTGACGATTTCGGAATGATCCGGAAGAGTAGACGAAAAACTCATACCAGTTTTCGAGCTAGGATCCAAAGTTAATGGTCATGGATTCCTGGAGGCAGAGCACGACAGGTAGTTGATTCCTTACTAGAATGAGTAGCTCATCCACGTTATTCCATATGCTTCGAATGTTCCATTGTAGTAGCAGAACACGGAAACCATCGCTGGTGGCCGGTTCTTCGGAGATAGAGCTGATATCTGAATCATCCGGAAAGTGAGTTTCTGGAAGGTTAAGTGGATCAACTTCTGCGTTCATTGGATTGAGATATGGGGTATGTACTTGCCTGGGCCCCACCCAATTTCCCAATGGCAGTAGGCACCGAACGACCGTTAGACGGCTCTGGATCATGCCCGAACGCGGCCAGCAAAGGGAGGAGATAGAGAAGTTACATCGATCGTAGCCACAGTTGGAGATGTTGCGGTGTCTGGTTGGAGTAACAAGTCCTGTGCGAAATTTTTATTCACCTTTCGAAAACAGTTGTCCGTGTGGCTTTGGTCGGTGAATGTGGCCAGTTCTGGATTTTCTGGTACGTTTCAACTTGTTTGGATCGTCGCATGCGGTAGGCCGATATTTTGAAGCCAGAAAACTTCGAGATCTTGTTCCTTTACCAGGATCGAATGAACTGAAAGTTGAGCAGCGTTTGGGACTAATCGGTGCTGTTTGTGTTGGAAACTTGCCGGTGGTGCTTCCAGTTGCCCGATGCCAGCAAGCATCGAACGAACGTCGGGGTGCCCCGGATCATGTCCGAACTTCCTGCTGAAGCTCTACAAGAAAGGCGTTCGACCGGAAGACATTGGCATTATCACACCGTACCAACAGCAGGTCAAGACAATTCGGCGTATTCTGGATGAAAGTAATTTGCAGAAACCAAAAATCGGAAGCGTGGAGGAATTCCAAGGCCAGGAGCGTATGGTGATTATTATATCTACTGTGCGAACTTCGAAATCGCTGCTGCAAAGCGACCTGCAGCATGCACTTGGTTTCATTGCCAGCCCAAAGCGCTTGAATGTGGCCATCTCCCGTGCACGGGCGCTGCTTGTGATCTTCGGTAGCCCTCATCTGCTGTCAGCGGACAAACACTGGCGAAATCTGTTGTTCAGGGCGATTAATTCCGGTTCGTACTGTGGGTGCGATCTTCCCGAGCATATTGATCCCACGGAGCCAGCGCTGAATGGCGACGCACACAAGGAGGAGTGAACTATTGTGTAACGGTTGGAGTTTGATTACTTATAAACGCGGGTTCGTATATGCTACATCCGAATACCTCGAACGAACTGCAGTGTATCGTATTATTATGAGATGTATCATTTCTGAATTTAATTTTTATGTTTGAAACAAATAAAATAAATGAGATTAATTTTAAAGCACAGCGAATAATATCTTAAAAACGACTTTACAGTTTTTCAATTCCGAAAATCTATGAATTTGTCTTGCGACGGGGGAACTGTCTCTAAACAAAATGAGCATTGCAGGTGCAGGTCGTGGCCGAGTGGTTAGCGTCTCACATTATCATGCCGGGTGTTCGGGTTCGATTCCCGTTCTGGCCGGGGGATTTTTCGTCAAAGAAATTTCCTTCGACTTGCACTGTGGTCACGCGTATTCTAGAGCTTGTCTACATTCAAGGCGTGTTATTTGGCCTAAGAAATCTCAATTAAGTATTATTAAATGACGCTAATTAATGCATACGTTGAGACAGCAAAAGTTCCACAGGGAACGTTAACGCCATTCAAGAAGAAGATGCAGGTCTCCAAGAAAAGTCACAATCGGGAAACAGTCACGATGTCACGATTGGCCTCCTGTGAGATAAGGCATGAATCTGGAATTATGGTCCCTATTATATAAATCGAATCGAGGATTCGATACAATCCCTATCACTATCACATTGCGAGCAAAATTTCAAATTTCATATGTAATTCGAGATATTCGAAACTGATATTTCCTCAACGAATGAAGCTTAATAGGCGTAATGCATGCATGGATGTGTAATAAAAATGACATCATGGAACAATTTGCTTTACAAAAAATATAATTATTAGAAAATGAATCTTTTCATGTATTTTCACAAATGCAATCTATGGAATTCCGTAAGGAGTCACACATTAATTCCACTTTTTTTAGCAAAACATTCTTTTTCATGTAATTCTCTTTCAGCGTCGATTTCTTGTTGCAGCGGCGTTAATAGCTTCATTGTATTGGGCCACAACATATGGCCCTGAATTCTCGCTTGTTGTGTGCTAGTGTTTTCTTTACCTTTCACCTCATGTCAATCCAAATCTGTAATTTAAAAAAATAATTTTTGTTTTGCAAGACATTTCAGCTTCAGCATATGGTAGAGAAAGTTTGGTATAGTATAGCAATAAAAAAGAAAATTGCTGACAAAAGTAACACGTACTAATGTACGCTAGCAGGAATAAGCAATTTTGACGTAGGACTACGTCTTTCATTTCTATACCGGGGTGTAAAATCAAAGTTTCGAAAACGAAAGCGTTACGCCCGAGACCGAGATTTTGAGCGTTAATAGCTCCTAAACAACTGAACGAAATGGTATGATAAACACTTTTTTTTATCCCATTTATTTATTTAAGGCTCATTAGCATTTTAGCTGTAACAGAGCCGAATTTTAATCGTGTACATGTCACATATTTATCATATCTATAATTAGCACATTACACAGTTGCCATTTTTTATTTGGCGTTAGAGTATTCCTTTCTATACCATTACAAATGGTACACATTTACACAGTAGCCATTTAGGCGTAAGAGTTTTCTGTCTGTTCTTCCATTATCCAGTTAAGACTGGACAGCGGAGACAGTCGTTGATCCATTGTTGAGTTATTTATAGAACAGCATCCCGATGTTTCTTGCAGAGCAGAGCAGATGTATGGATGAATCGATCTTATTTCGACCGTGGATCGATCTCCATCGCTGATGATTGTTGCGTGGACGTAGCTATTCTGTAACAACACAAAGATGGTCAATGAGGGCCCTGAGTTTTGAACTCACGATCGATCGCTTACTAAGCGAACGCGCAACCAATGTGGCTACGGAGACCCCCATGATAAACACTTCATTCGAAAGATAAAATGTCTACGCATTCTATACATGTTACTTTTTGATCCAAAAACTTGTTTCAATAGTCTTAAAATTGCTTTCAAAACAGGCTATTGAAATCACCAATCGGTATATAAGCGAGCGCCGCTCCACTCAGTTCTAATTGAACAGCGATTGGAGCATGTTGTCGCTGTTGTGGTGAAGCTCTTCGTTTATCATGAAAGCGCTGATGAACGGTGTCACCAAGAGCCTGTTTGTGCACCTTAGGTCAGACATGAATCCATCAGGAGGAGAGTGATGCCACAAACGGTTCCCCGGGAAGATCTCGAAGCAGCCGCTACACACACATACACGCGCGGAATTCTTTCCGTTTGGATGCCATTCAGCATCGAGAAAGATCCGGAAAATAATCTGCCAGTTCCTCTGGGAATTTAAAAATACATTCATGTGAAAGAGTTTATTTGAATGTTTTCTATCCATGTAACACTGTGACCAAATACATTTGGTTTAGTGATTTTTCAATCAATCACAATTAACAGGATAGCTTCTGAAGATTATTCTTCCCCATCAGTAGGATATTTCCGTATCCAATATTGTATGCGCCCGCAATCGATTATTGCTCAGTCGCCGAAAGTTCCGAGCTCAGAGAGTTCATTCCCCTCTAGTTTGCCTTCCAAATTGCCATCGTAAACCACGCCTTCTCTCGATTCAATCACGCACAAAAAGCATACTTAAGCGATATTCTGGTGGTGAGACGCATTCATTTTTCGTGAGGACATCGACATGACAACATCGTTGCTGAGGATGCTGGACGGCGAAGGATCGAGATCTGCCCTGAAACGCGAGCAGTTTGTTTGAAACTGTGAGGGAGCACAGAGAAGTCGATTCTTCAGGAGAAGAGAAGGTGACCATCGAAGCAGCCGCTACACACACACATACACGCGCGGAATTCTTTCCGTTTGGATACCATTCAGCATCGAGAAAGATGTAAAATTGATTGAATCGCTGAGGTTGTGAATTGATTTCGATGTTTATCCCCTGCGCTCGAACGCGATGCCTGAGGCGGGGTACTTGCTGTCGAACATCGCAATCGGTTGACCAGTAAATCTTCTGGGCTGCTGCGCCATTCGGAGAAAGAGAGGCGGTCTAGCTGGACCTGCCTTCTCTATACCGATGGAGGAGATATTTAGCAGGAAAAAAGGAAAACAATTAGGTAATTTATGGAAATAGCTTCCATTAGCTGCTTTTTATGACTGTTTTTATTTTGAAGAAATTAAGTTTTCATGCTAGCAAATTGGGTCGCGTTGGCCAGCTGATGGTCACGTAGTTGAATCGGAAAAATATACATGAAAACGGCTCATTTGTGAAAACAAACAGTCTGGTAGATAAATTTGACGAAAAATGGGTGGGTTATATCTATGATATAACCGCAAGGTTGACGTGGGACTACCTTAGCTTATCAATCATTCGTTTGTATTGATTAAATTTTTGATGGAATGAAACAATTCCCGAATTCAATTGAATTCACTATATCTGATTTGTAAGTAAAAAGATTGTGAAATGTCATGTAAGGTCAATTCATGCATTGTGATAGTAAATTTAATGACAGTCCTTTTACGGTTGGTATGATGCCTAGAACAAAATTTGTGAACGGGAGAATTTTCAAACGATTATTTTATTTTACATTTGTTTCTAAAGTTTGCATCTCTCAAGTGTACGTACTTATCGAACCGCGAATTCGCTTGATTATATGAACTTCAGGCACTCAGTTCCGATTTTGACATGTATGTCGAACGCATATTGTTTAATGAATAGGCGTTATCGCAGCAAATGGTTAACAACATTTTGCCTAATCATCAAATGGTATGCGTAGAAATTCAATGAGCGGAAGATATGAAGGTATATCCTTCAATACAATAATGAATAACCGAGCCAAAGCGTTATGTTCGTACCCGCTTTTATAATCCGTGCTAGGAAAACAGTTTGCGGAGTACAAAAAAAATGCGGGTGCAGAGATACCCCCGACTTGCATGAATCAAAAACTTCAACTTCTACTTTTTATACTATAAAGGATTTAAACTTGAAAGTTCATTCGTCTCTAGTGTCTGCACGATTTTCCCAGATTCCTAAGTTTAGGAGACCGTGTTAAAGAAACATATTCTAATTTGCACAAAGGCAAGCGAGTACAAAAGTACTCGAAGCTTGCATTTATTTGCAGAACCGATTTTCCCAGACATTTTGGTTTTAAAGTCTGTGTTACACATTTCAGTCGGAACAAAAATGCCACTGACTTGCATGAATTTACAATGTCAATTTCCTCAGACACCTTGGTTCTGAAGTCTGTGTTGGGGAAACACATTTCAGTCGGAACAAAAATTCACCCGACTTTCATGTATTTGCAATGTTGATTTCTCCACGCTACATGGATTTGAACTCTGTGTTAGGGAAACACATTTCAGTCGGACCAAAAATGCCCCCGACTTACATGTATTTGGAATGCCAATTTCCCCACGCTCCTTGGATTTAAAGTCTGTGTTAGGGAAACACATTTCAGTCGGAACAAAAATACCCCCGACTTTCATGTATTTGCAATGCTGATTTACCCAAGGCTGCTTGGGTTTGATGGCTGTGTTAGGGAAATCGTAGATCGGGCCAATCAAAATGAGGCAGTTATGCCGTTTAGATAACGCTTAACATTTTACAGTTATTCAATTGTTTATCTGATGAAAAATTACATTTTATTAATTGCAGAAGCGTAGAAATATTCCCTATCAATTGATGCAAACATCTTTCCGATCCAGTAAGAAATGTTCGAGTTATAAGCATTCGGAATCTTTCATTTTTTCCTGCATGTTCTGTGTTTAGGTTTTCATTTTACCCCCCATATACTCCGGGTAGACGTCAATAATATGCCAGTTC
This sequence comes from Toxorhynchites rutilus septentrionalis, assembly GCF_029784135.1. Lineage (NCBI taxonomy): Eukaryota > Metazoa > Arthropoda > Insecta > Diptera > Culicidae > Toxorhynchites > Toxorhynchites rutilus. Next base: position 42,200 of record NW_026599707.1, read on the forward strand.
CTCTGGGAATTTAAAATTACATTCATGTGAAAGAGTTTATTTTGATGTTTTCTATCCATGTAACACTGTGACCAAATATTTTTCAATCAAGTGCTATTAACAGATGGTTATCGAGTTAGCATAAACCACTGGTGGGCTTCCAGTATCGAGGAAAATGTGGAAATATCTAATCGTTACTGAAAATAATCTGCCAGTTCCTCTGGGAATTTAAAATTACATTCATGTGAAAGAGTTTATTTGAATGTTTTCTATCCATGTAACACTATGACCAAATACATTTGGTTTTGTGATTTTTTAATCAATCGCAATTAACAGGATAGCTTCTGAAGATTATTTTTCCCCATCAGTAGGATATTTTCGTATCCAATATTGGATGCATAAAACCTTGTACCTCCAACGTAACGCTCTCATTTTCGAAGTCCCCCAAATATTCATTTATTCATTCATCCAGAATGGATTCAGATTCAACTTCAAACAAAGGATCACTGAATCAACGATAGTCCTACGTCACCATTGCGGTTATACCATAGATATAACCCACTTTCTGTTTTCAGGTAGGTAATTTGGTTGATAGTAATAGCATCATGAAACAAATTGCTTTACAAAAAATATAATTATTAGAAAATGAACTTATTCATGTATTTTCACAACTGCAATTTATGGAATTCCGTAAGGAGTCACGCATGAATCCCACTTTTCTTGACAAAATATTTTTTTTTGCATGTGATTCTCTTTTAGCGTCGATTTCTTGTTGTAGCGGCGTCAATAGCTTTATTGTATTGGGCCACCACCTGTGGCCCTAAATTCTCGCTTGTGTTTGCTAATGTTTTCTTTACCTTTCACCTCATGTCAATCCAAATCTGTAATTTAAAAAAGACGGGTTAGTAATGTCGGGGACATAACCGGAGTGACGTAGGACTATACAAAGGGGACAGCTTTTGCTAAATATATATTTTAAATATATTGTTTTATTTTCTTCTCCTACGTGAATACCTACCTATCTACCTGAAAAATGGATTAGTTTACTGTTTACTCTTCATGAACATGTTGGGGGTTCTGAAAAGAACCTTTGTTGTGTTTTTGCGTTTTTTTTACAAACTTGATTCTTGATTTTTTTTCTGAATGCTTTGTACTTATTAAATGTTCAACGCCGGGCATCTTTCGGCGTTTGCACATATCGTACAATAAAAATGATGGCTGTGATAGGGAATGCATAGGTGGTCATCAGCTCATTCACTATCATATATTTCACTAGTGAGCACATTACCGTACCTTAAAGTGTGGTTTCGGAGACTAATGAATTGTAAGATTTGTAGTCTCCGCAAACAAAGTAAATAAAAATGAAAAAGATCTGAGCTTTTGGAGACGAAGTCTACGATCTGTCGAAAAACAAACGAGCTATAAGCGTTCTGACAAACCAACGGTAAATACAGGGACGGATGACCTTCGGATTAAAGTCCTTTAAAAAACGAACAGAGCAGCAGGAAATACATAGCTCATCATCCTTAGTTATTTTTCTATACAATGCAGATGTAACGTCAGTCAATTTTCAACATCAGTTATCAACCAAAGAAGGCAGTTCTTGCTACCGAGAAAATTAGTTAATGCCATCCTGTATACAATGTGTTGTAATTTGAAGCCACTTTTAATTCGGAAACCATGCATGGGTATGTGAAAACTGAATGATCAATTTGAAAGACCCCAACCACCAATAAGTTCAAAAACAAGCATAAACAAAATAAATCAGTTTATATTATATGTCATATTATGTCACTTTAGAATGCATTGGTATTGTGAAAAACTTTTAATAACTCTTCTTTGAAAGGTTTAATTGCCCTGAAAAACGCCGTGTTTTACGGTGGCTGGTTTTGCTACCTTTGCTTTGTTGTCTGTATAAACAAACTTTTTCCTTCTTCTACCTGCTGCCGTTTTGCGATTGCGTTTGCCACTCGCCACTCGCTGCAACTGCCTGTTGTTGTCTTGATGTCCACCGAACCTAATATGGTCTGTTCTGAATGTGGGTTTTCTTATCGTTGCGAGCAGCTTTGCCAGCTAACTCGATCACTTCGGCGGCCGAAACTATATAACGCCGACTAGGTGGACTGGTGCACTGGGACTAACGCGCTCGGCCGAGCTACCCTTGCGGAGCAATTGGCGAATACACCTATGGGGAATTGCAAACCAACACGGTTCGAGCGGGATTTTGCCTTTCTCTTCACTTTTCCTCCTTTGTCATGTCCAGACATGTGTTGGTTTGTTGATGTGATGTGTTGCGAAACGATGTGGTGTACTGTTTGGATGAGAATGATCGTTATGGCAGCGGAGCGGGGTTTTAAGCTGACTGGCTGGCTCGAGAATTACGCATGTGTGAGACTGCGACCAATGTTTCGTTCATTTTTTTCTTTTTCCTTTCCAATCGTGCTTCATTGTATTTCGCTGCTGCTCTGGTTGCCCGTCTTAGTCGGTACGATTTGAGGAGCACAAAATGGACCAATCAAAAATGGGCACATATTGCATTTGGACAATGCTTGATATTTCACAATTATTCAATTATTTATCTCAAGAAAAATGAAATGTTATTCGTTATGATAGATGCGTAGATATATTTCCTATCAATTGATAGCTCGAGTTATAAGCGTTCCAAATCTTGCATTTTTTCCTACTTGTTCCGTGCCTAGATTTTCATTTCACCCCCTATATCTTCCGGTTAGACGTAGTCCTACGTCAAAACAACATTATTATTTTGCAAGACATTTCAGCTTTAGCATATGGTATAGAAAGTTCGGTATAGTAGGGTAAATGATCTTGGTTTGTCCAATTTGGGGTGTTTTTACGTAACTAGTAAATGCAAATCGATTTTTCTTCATGAAAATAACACATAATCGATACGAGTTTGGGTTTGTTGAAAAGCCCCAAGTCTCTAGTTGCTAATACTACCATAAGGTGTTGAAATTATTCAAATTTTTATGTTTTTTAACGATTTTCCTTAAAGAAGAATTATGATCATGGTTTGACCACCTCTGATCATGGTTTGCCCAAAAAAATGATCATGGTTTGTCCGGTTTTAGAAATCTCCATTTTTGAATGAAAACATTCGAATTCACAATTAGATGTTGCATTTATCATTGCTTGAGTTTACTGTCATCATATTGATTCATTCATAATTTAGGCTTTCTTCAGAATATTGCCTTTTCTTGGGCATTTTAGAAGTGTTCACCTCAACACAATCAACACAGAAAAGCCATACTTCTGCTATGCGCGAAGCACACCATAAACAAACATAAACAAACTGCAGCGCGCCAAGCGGTTGCCATAGAAATCATGTGGACAAAACAACATTATTGAATTGGACAACTCATGATCATCAAAATGCGTTAATTTGATGGTTTAGCTATGTAAATCCGATACAAATGGTGAGCAAGCATGATGTTTACAAGATCGCCTCTTTGTCCGGTGTGGAGATGGGGAGGAAACTCCGGAGCACGGAGGGCTATTCCTAATCGATATCCGTCTCGACGGGAAAACGGATAATGACGAGATCAAATGGAAGCGGTGTGGAGAGCAGCAAAATTCCTGCCCTGCAATGCTTGATCGTTGCCTGGATGGAGGAACACTGCGAGGACCGCTCGACGAACAGGAAATAAATAATCCTATGTTAATTATGAAGTTAGAATTCTGTGATAACGATAAAAAATTACAATACATTGAGATAAAAAATGCATTTAATTCCATGCTATACGATACAATAATATTCTTTTGTAATTTCAAATACGATTTATTTATTGTAAATGACAATAATTGATTTCGATTCACTGTTAGACCTACTGTGAATGTTTCATTTAGTCTACCTTTTTTATTGTATTCGCGTACGCGATAAAATATCTTTTCTATCGCTCATTTGTATGTGTGTATGTGAGTGTTTGTGTGTTTTCGAACCACTTGCATGAGTTTCTCGCACATAGACAAAATAGTGTCTTCGGTTGCCTTTTCTATATATTTAGGCTCTAGTTTCGTAAATCACTTTCGTATTTCCTGCATGCGCTGGCCGGTGTGTCTAGTTTTGTAATGAATCCGCGCTCGGGTTATATAGAACAGTAAAAACATACGATGCGTAGATATATATGCATATTCTATACGATGCGTTTATATGCAATAACAATAAACTAAATTCAGAGAGGATAAATAAACTTCAACGTGTCATTGTTAATATTCTAGTATCTGTAACTGATTTTAGGAATAAAAGTAATAGTAAAGCATCTGAACAGCGAGTAATATTCCGTTTCTGTTGCGAAGATCTAGAACCCTATCTAGAGTTGAGTAAAATATATCTGCCGAGAAATGAGAGTCCGGCTTTCCCCCTATATCAGTTTACCCGTTTTGGCCCTTACAATGGAACATCTATTTCTATCGCTCATTCAGTTGTGATCCTCGAATACAAGTCGTGTTGTGGCGCCGTTGAGCGATTTATTCTGATCGCTTTGCTTCTCGACACGACGCACGCATGTTTGCAGATAAGGATCGATATACGATACGAACAGTTTGCGCATTAAATGCACCCGAGCCGACTTCTACTGAAGCGGAAGCGTCTGGACGAAGTTGGCAATCTCGGCATCAACAGTACGAAGGGAAACATCATGAGAAAGGTTGCCTTCATCTTCTAGTTGAATCTATTCATTAACCTTACTCCAATAGCAACACAACAAAGTAATATAAGCTACGTTTCTGAGTTCTTTATTATGCTTCGATATAGCGTACAATTCGATACAACGCACAATTTTGAAAGTAAAATGTACGTTATATCGAAGTTATCCTGTAGTAATAGCCGTTATCCATGGTTGCTCTCTTAAACGCTCTCAAAGATTGTCTGGGAATGCATTTTTTGTGTTCCGTTCTGTCCTGTCGGTGAATATTGGCCGTTTTGACGTAGGACTACGTCTTTCATTTCTATACTGGGGTGTAAGTTCAATCTTTCGAAAACGAAAGCGTTACGCCGGAGAACGAGATTTTGAGCGCTAATAGCTCCTAAACAACTGAACGAAATGGTATGATAAACACTTCATTCGAAAGATAAAATGTCTACGCGTTTTATGCTTGTTACATTTTGATTCAAAAATTTGTTTCAATAGCCCTAAAATTGTTTTCAAAACAGGCTATTGAAATCACACCAATCGGTATATAAGCGAGTGTCGCTCGGAAATCCACTCAGTTATAATTGCGCAACGATTGAGGTACGATCGCTGGAATGGATGGATGTTTCTCTGACACAGACCTCGAAACCATGGAGCCAGGGGAAATCGGCATAGCAAATTAGATGCAGGCAGAGGGTAATTTTGTACTCGTTTGCGTTTCTGCAAATTGAAATGTTTCCCTCACACAGACTTCAAAATCATGAAGCCTGGGGAAATCGGCATTGCAAAATAGATTTGAGCAGCGGGTACTTTTGTACTCGGATTGACTATGGAATTAATATGGTATGATACGGTGTAGTGAATATGATCGATGTGGATATTATGTGTAGTGAATATGATCGATGTGGATATTTAATTACATATCTAAGAAATCACATTTATAAAAGCAGCGTTATAAAATTATTTGTTTACGGATGCTGCAATCGATCGTCGTTATTGGGAAGTTGGAGTTGTTGGGAAGGGGGTCTTATTTTCGCTGTGTAATTCCGAGGAGGAATCCATTCGTTCTCAAGCATTGATAATCCTGCTCCGGATCAACGATGATTCCAATTGTCGGGGCTTGGGGAGTGGGTACTATTTGCGCCGAGTATTTTCGAGGAAGAATCGATTCCCCATTTGAACGTTAATAATTCTTTTCCGTCTAAACGAAGTTGTATGATAATCACTTTATTCGAAAGATGAAAAGTCTAAGATTTATATGCTTGTTACTTATTGATTGCCAAGTCAACATTAGTCCTACGTCCACCTTGCGGTTATATCAAAGTTATAACCCACTTCTAGTTTTTAATCAATAACTGGGTTCCAGCGATTGACAGCAATGATTCAAATTTTATGTGTGGCAACCCTTAATAAGTCATACTTTTCCAGTTCCACTTGAATACACATGAGAACCTTCCTGGGCATTAGTCCTCGTTGGGCAACGGTTCCAGCTGCCTCACGATCTTTTTCGCACGTTTTTTGTCGTATGTAATCTGTCTCGCATCATTTCCTGTTGTCACATCCCAATGATCCCAACAGATGCTTCTTAGTCTATTTGAATTTGAAAAACATATTGTCTATCCAGCAGTGCTCCAGGATGAACCGGACGAAAATTGAATATTAATTCTGAATCTAATTTTCGCATTATCCACAGTACTTAATCACTATCTTTTATATTCAGAATATTTTTTCACCCAAATCAACCGCGCAACTGGAATCGCTTGTTAAGTACACAAATATACGAAGCGTTTAATAACAAGTCTACACGCGACGTAATTTACTGATATTTCAATATTATTCCAGCATAACATCGAATAATTTTCCAAATTTAATCACTAGTAGATATTCGATCTTCATAGAAATCTCAACAAATCATATAATACATTGCAATTTGCATATGTCAAAATGAAAATGGTACAAAAGTAGGCCGGTTTCCATTCTCCCACTCTGATTTCGATCCAAGCAGTCTACTTGGTAGGTGCACACAACAATACTTGTCACTGCTGTTTGAAATTGCAAGAGAGAAGCAAGAAGAAATTTCACTCAGCACCAAGATGGACCGAACGAGCGTTACATCCCGAATTCCGACCGGCTTGAGGGTTCCGAGAGGCTATCGGGCCACCCAAGCAATTGGAGGTAAAGCGGAATCGGGAGGGAAAGTTCGTTTTCCAAGCAAGGTGAGTAAAATCGTGTAAGAGTGTGTAGCAGTGTTAAAATGAAATCTTATTTTCTTACAGACTATTCCAACCGCGAACGAGATAGATCCTGAAGAGAGCTTGATTGAGGACGAAAATTTTCCGCCGTTGTTCTATGAAGACATAGAGGATACTGGAGACGACCCGTACGACTGGGAGCCGATAAACATTTCCGAGATCGACGAGGTATATTTTCGGAAGCTGAAGGCTGAATGGGAGCTTCAAAAAATGAGAGTGGAAAACTCCAGATGGCGGCAGGAGAATCAACGGCTAAAAACAGCAGCAAAAGGGGTAAGACTATTTAAGTATTGTTGTTTGAAAATGCTGCTGGTTGTTGCAGGAGAAGTGGCGCAGTCGCTCTTTGTTTAAATCTTCTATCATAAACATAATTGGGAGTGTTTTTGTGTGTTATCTTCAATTTTTGTTATTATTTTAAGTTGTGTTTTGTTTGATATATTTTGATGATATATTTTTTCCTTTAGTATTTGGATGTTTTTATTAGTATTTAGATTTACCTTATTTATACCGTTGTTGTATTCCGTATTCTGTTGGATTTTATTATGTTACTTTGTGTTGCTGAGTTTCATAGTTGTTTTTTTTTCTTATTTCAGCTTCTTTTATCAATACACTACTGATTTTTCAATTATTTGATTGTTCTTCTTTTGTTTTCCGATGAAGATTTTATTAATATTTATTCATTCTTACATTGCATCAAATACATATGAGCTTTCGAGGGGACTCTTCTTGACTACAACACTGAGAAATGAGCTAGCTATGAGTAGATGACACAAGATATGACGTGAGTTCTTTTTCCAGAATAAAAAAAACAAATTTGTAGTAATTTTTTCCATTTTTCATAGGTCAGATCAAACCAAGGCAATTCCCGTTTAAAAAAAAAACAAGAGATGACCAAGTCACGATTTAGATTTAATATTTTTTAACATCTTTTGTTGTAGAATGAATAAATTAATTAATTTGTAATAAACTAATTTAATTTATACTCTAGAGCCGATTTGTTACAATTTTCTGCACTAGTACAATCGAACACCCTTTTATAAAGTCTTCAAACTTAGTCTCAAGTTTTAGGAAAGTTTTAAAATTGACGATGACTCAATATTTCAGAAAAGCTTTAAGTGCATTCGATTTTTCAACATAAAGCTTGGCACTCTGCTCATTCCACCATGGTTCAGGTTTAGGTGGCCTTCGACGAATAATGGATACTGGGATGTGTTTAGATTGGGCGCAAACTGCGCAGTCATGGACCAATCGAGAAAATAGTTTAAGTTCCTCCAAAGAAGGTTTGATTAACCATCTCCGGAAATGATGGCTGAAGCAGTGACATCCACATAAATTGGATTTCACGTTTCCGGAATTAAGTTTCGTGTTCCGTTGACTTTATTCATTAGATTTTAAGAGGCTTAAGGCTTTTGCCACGCTATAACATCTAAAGCTGATTAAGTAACCCAGTGGTCTTCAAAAATTTTATAAGTTTTGTTTCATTATCGGTTCTTGAGATAGAATGTCGTGCAGAGAATGAGATTGACGAAATTGTTGTCGTTGTTCTTCGTAGGCTCTACATTCGGCCAGCATGTGTTTAATAGTCAGCTGAACTCCGAAGGTGATACCAACTGACTATTCAGTTTGATCGAACAAGTACCAATGCGTTAATTTTGTGTGTCCTATTCTACAACGAGTAAGAACTCGTTGTTCCACTCTGTCGGGTCGGTTCTTCCAGCGTTTGATAGTGTTTTACTTCCCGAAGTTTTGTATTTGTCTGGTTCCAGATGATCTGCTGATGATGCTCTAGCTGATAATCAACATTTCTGAAGATATCTTCGGAAGGAATGCTGGTGTCTCAGATCCATGTATATCTCCCAACGTTAGCCAGTCAGTCTGCGTGTTCATTTCCATTAATGCCGACATAACTGGGAACCCAAACAAGTGTGATCGCCTTATTCATAGCGTGAGTTACCGTTGCTTGAATGAACGGGTGTTTGCTGTTTGCCACTTGCAAGAAGTGCACTGGCTGAAGACGAAAAAATTGCCGTAGGACCATCTGCTCTGCTAATTCTGCATGATAAGGCCGCTGCCTGTGCTGTGCTGTGTGTGACGACAAAGAGGGTGTTCGACTCCCGCGACTTCAAATCCAATACGATAATCTGCTGCTGAACTGTCAGTGAACATCAGTTTGTGGCTACTGTAAGTTCCAAGTAGCTCATGCGAGCGATTTCTTTTGCCTGACCCGTTTTGTAAAGACTGTTGATAGTTCAATCTACTCGCACCGGGGAAACATTCCATGGTCTGGATAGAATTCTAAGGACCTTGATAGGGGAAGGAAGCTGTTCGGAGATTAGTTCTGAAAAAACGTCTCCCTGCTTCTTCGAACATTCCGGATGAAGTTTTGTTTGAACGCTCGAGAGTGCGACAAGCACGGTGAACCAGAGTGCGACATACTACTGAGGTGAAATCACGAACTCCACATTCGGTGTAGAGAGAAAGAATAGGAGATGATCTGATTGCACCAGATGACACACGTAAAAAGCAGTTGTAAACTGGTCGTAGGCCCTGAAGGTCCGTAGGGTTGAATAGTTCGATTCCATAGATAAATTTCGAGGTTATAGTAGCATTCCCCATATTCAGTAGGGTTCCTTGTATCCCCACTGTTGTGGACAACCCTATTTTGCCGCGCTCGGATACGTTATTCATCCGACGCAGCTCAGACCGCAGGGCTCGCGTGCGACAGCATGACTGTCACTGAGCGATGCTGGAGATGCGCATATATGTGTTTTTAATGTGGTTGTCACTTGTTGTTGTTTACATTGTTATTGTTGTGGACAGAGTCATTGTTTATCGTTCATAGTGAAATGTATCGTTTAGTCATGTCGTGAATAAAGTTTGTTTTTATTTATTGTACCGTGCGCGTTTCATTAACCCTGTCGTGATATTGTCCCAGTGCAAGTCCAGGGTCCCGCGGTATAAAAGTGGCGACGAGTAATCGCGAGTGTGTTGTTTTTCACCGTCGGAAAAACACACTGAACATTTCGCCCCCCGCGCGTAAGAAAAGAAAGTGGAGTGAAAGTGCGATTGCGAGCAACGACGACGGGCAGAATAGTGTTGACCCCACGGGTGTGATAAACAATCAACGGCAACAAAACCAGCCGATTATCCCCGTGTCGGCGGTCCACTATCAGCAGCAGTTTATTCCCGTCTCTGCCGCCCAATCACAGCAGTACGCGCCTTTCCCGCCCCACCAACCGCAAGCACAGGTCGGTAGCGATGTGTTCGTGCAAATTTTGCAAATGATGCAGAAGCAGCACCGAGAGATGATGACCCAACTGATTCAACAGCAGCAGCAAAGTGATGAGAAGCATGAACGCTTTCTCCGTACGATCGCATCGTCAATCAACGTGCAGGTACCACCGAATCCGGAACAGATCCTTGACTCTTCGGCCGGCAACATCAAGGAATTCCGGTTCGAGGCCGACTCCAACGTGACGTTTGCGGCTTGGTACTCGAGATACGACGATCTCTTCGAGAAGGATGCTGCTAGATTGGACGGTGAAGCAAAAGGTCGTCTTCTTTTGCGAAAGCTGGGTGCATCGGAGCACGAACGGTATGTGAGTTACATTCTGCCTAAACTTCCGAAAAATTTTAGCTTCCTGGAAACAGTGGCCAAGCTCAAGAGCCTGTTCGGAGCAAAAGAATCGGTGATCAGCCGTCGCTACCGATGCCTGCAGATAGCGAAAAATCCTGCAGAGGACCATGTGGCATTCGCTTGCCGCGTAAACAAGGCTTGCGTGGAGTTTGAGCTGGGTAAGCTCTCGGAGGAGCAATTCAAGTGCTTGGTCTACGTGTGTGGTTTAAAATCGGAGAACGACGTCGAGATTCGCACCCGCCTCCTCACGAAAATAGAAGAGAGAAATGACGTGACGTTGGAGCAACTTTCGGAGGAGTGCCAGCGGCTGTACAACCTGAAGCACGACAGCGCCATGATCGAATCTCCGTCCACGTACGACCAAGTACAAGCGATAAGAAAATTTGGTGGGAAGCGGTACGAAAAGCGTGACCGTGAGTCACCGAAACATCCTTCCAGTGACACCGAATCCAAACCAGTGCCGGTGCCATACCCCGAAAAACTGGAAGGAGGCGCAGGAAGCAACCAGTGTCCGCCAAGGTGGTGGTAGTCGATGTGTGCAGTGTGCAGCAACGACGCAGATATGTCTCCGTGGGCTTTTCTGGAACAAAAATTCGCCTGCAACTCGATACCGCCTCAGACATCACCGTCATTAGCAGGGAGATTTGGCGGAGCATTGGCAGTCCTGCGTTATCGTCAGCAACGGTGAAGGCGAAGACGGCATCTGGCAGCATACTATCGCTCGATGGGGAGTTCGAGTGCGACGTCACCATCGGAAGCAGTACACGACGTGAGCTCATCCGTGTAACCGAGAAGCAGCTGCTGTTACTCGGATCCGATTTGGTCGACAGTTTCAACCTTTGGGCCGTCCCTATGGACACCTTCTGCTGCCACGTGTCTGGAACGCCAGTGTCGACAGGTGCACTCAAGTCGTCTTTTCCAGAGGTCTTCAGCGAGAAGCTCGGCTTGTGCACCAGAACAAAATTGAAGTTGGAGTTGAAAGAAAACGTTCGACCCGTCTTCTGTCCGAAGCGTCCGGTAGCTTACGCTATGTATGATACCGTTGATCGCGAGCTCGACCGGTTAGAGAAATTGGACATCATCACCCCGGTCGATTATTCGGAGTGGGCCGCTCCGATCGTCGTAGTCCGCAAGTCCAATGGCTCCATCAGGATTTGCGGAGACTACTCAACGGGTCTGAATGCAGCTCTCCAATCACAGCAGTATCCACTTCCACTTCCGGATGACATCTTCGCCAAGCTGGCTAAGTGTAAGATCTTCAGCCAGATAGATTTGTCCGACGCCTTCTTACAGGTGGAAGTTGACGAGCAGTACCGTAGTTTGCTGACGATCAATACGCATCGTGGTCTCTACCTCTACAACCGCCTGCCGCCGGGTTTGAAGATCGCGCCTGGCGCATTTCAGCAGCTCATCGACACAATGTTAGCCGGACTGAAGGGCACTTCTGGCTACCTCGATGACGTCATCGTCGGCGGAGAAACTGAAGAGGAGCACGACCTCAATCTACGGGGTGTCCTGAAGCGAATCCAAGATTTCGGATTCACGATTCGTGTTGACAAGTGTTTGTTTCGCAAGCAGCAAATCCGATACTTGGGGCACATCATCGACAGTCGCGGGTTGCGACCAGATCCGGCGAAAATCGAGGCGATCACCAAGCTGCCGCCTCCAGCCGATGTATCCGGTGTGCGATCGTTTTTGGGGGCCATCAACTACTACGGCAAGTTCGTCCCCAACATGCGCATGCTACGCTACCCGCTCGACAATCTCCTCAAGGTGGAGACGAAGTTCAGCTGGAGTCCGGAGTGCCAGAAAGCGTTCGACCGGTTCAAGCAGATTCACTCGTCGGATCTTCTCCTCACACACTACGATCCGAAGCGGGAAATCATCGTTTCTGCTGACGCTTCATCCGTTGGACTTGGGGCTACCATTAGCCATAGGTTCCCAGATGGAACCATCAAGGTGGTCCAACATGCATCCAGGGCGCTCACGAAGGCAGAACAGGCCTACAGTCAGCCCGATCGCGAAGGTCTGGCCATCATCTTCGCCGTCACGAAGTTCCACAAAATGCTCTTCGGACGGCACTTCCGTTTGCAAACCGATCATCGCCCGCTGCTTCGTATCTTCGGCTCTAAGAAGGGAATTCCAGTGTACACTGCGAACTGCCTGCAACGCCTCGCCCTCAACTTGCTGCTCTACGACTTTGAAATCGAGTACGTGTCCACTGAGAAGTTCGGCAACGCAGACCTGCTCTCCCGGTTGATCGACCAGCACATCAAGCCTGAAGAGGACTACGTCATCGCGAGTCTCAATCTGGAAGAGGATATTAGGTCAGTAGTAACTAATACGGTTAAAGTGTTGCCTCTCAATTTCATAGTCGTTGCGCAAAGCACCCAAGCAGATCCGCTGCTCCGTCAAGTCCACCGCTACGTTCAGAACGGCTGGCCCCAGTCAACACTCGATGGGTCAGAACTTCGCCGGTTCCAATCAAGGCAGGAATCGCTCTCTGTGGTGGATGGGTGTATTTTGTTTGCCGAACGACTCGTCATTCCGTCGCTGCATCGGAAACGGTGCCTCGAACAGCTGCACCGTGGCCATCCGGGCATGCAGCGAATGAAAGCCATCGCTAGGAGCTACGTGTACTGGCCTACGTTGGATGCTGACATCGTCAGCTTCGTCAAGGCATGCCAGCAGTGTGCGTCTGTAGCTCGATCACCTCCTCACTCTCCACCGGTGCCGTGGCCCAAATTGACCGCTCCGTGGCAACGCGTCCACGTCGACTTCGCCGGTCCAATCGAAGGCGACTACTACCTGCTCGCTATCGATTCGTTCTCTAAGTGGCCCGAGATCATCCGAACGACCCGCATCACCTCTGCTGCGACCATCAGCATCTTGCGTGCGTTGTTCGCGCGGCTGGGTATGCCCGTAACCTTGGTCAGTGACAACGGTACCCAGTTTACCAGCACCGAATTTGCCGATTTCTGCGCTTCCAATGGCATCGAGCACCTCACGACAGCACCGTTTCATCCACAATCAAATGGCCAGGCGGAACGATTCGTGGATACCTTCAAGCGAGCCGTCAAGAAAATCCGAGAGGGGAGAGGATCCATTGAAGAAGCACTGGATGTCTTCTTGCTGACGTACCGAAGCACGCCCAGTCGTGCTCTGCCGGATCAGAAGTCGCCATCTGAGATCATGTTTGGTCGCAAAATCCGAACGTGTCTCGAGCTTCTGCGTCCACCACCGGTACGTGTCCCAGTGCCAACCGACGATGACCGCAAGCAACCGAGGTCCTTCAACCGAAACGAGACCGTGTACGCCAAACTACATGGTCATACCGGTTGGAAGTGGGCTCCTGGTGTCGTCGTCGAGAAGATCGGAGACGTTATGTACAACGTGTGGGTCGAAGATCGCCGAATGCTACGCTCGCATATCAACCAACTTCGGAGTCGCCTTGCTGCTGGCGCGATACCGAAGCAACCCACTGTACATGCCACCTTAAACCAACATTCGCTGCCGCTGGACATTTTGCTGGATGCCTGGGATCTCCCAAGCCAATCACCAGGTCTATCTTCACCAGAGCCTGTCTCCAGTGCTGAGAGAACCATGGTAGGTTCCGGGCCGACTCTTGCAACGTCTACGCCACGTCATGAGGTCTCGGCGTTCGTCCCGTCATCAGCATCGTCATCATCAACAACAACAACGCCAACATCGACAGAGTTCGAGTCCGCTGTCGAAGTAGAACTAGCTGTAGACATCCCTAGGCGCTCTTCACCACTATGAAGACCGCCAGTAAAGTTTGATCCGTACCACCTCTATTAAGAGGGGAGATGTTGTGGACAACCCTATTTTGCCGCGCTCGGATACGTTATTCATCCGACGCAGCTCAGACCGCAGGGCTCGCGTGCGACAGCATGACTGTCACTGAGCGATGCTGGAGATGCGCATATATGTGTTTTTAATGTGGTTGTCACTTGTTGTTGTTTACATTGTTATTGTTGTGGACAGAGTCATTGTTTATCGTCCATAGTGAAATGTATCGTTTAGTCATGTCGTGAATAAAGTTTGTTTTTATTTATTGTACCGTGCGCGTTTCATTAACCCTGTCGTGATATTGTCCCAGTGCAAGTCCAGGGTCCCGCGGTACAAAACCCACCATCGGATCGCTTTGATAATGTTGAGCCGTAGTCGCAAGTCGTTTCGTGTCTTTGCAACATGCGTTTTTGCTGTCCTTCGACGATTTATCCAAGCACCTAGAATTCTTATTGAGCTAACCTTCTGGATCACAGAGTTTCGTAATTTAACCTTCGGTATTCGGTTGAAACGATGGCGTTTTTTGTTGCAGATATGTATCATCGTGCTTTTAGAAGAATTGATTGTGAAACCAACCGATGTCGCTCACTTGTCTAACGTCTCGATGTTACGTTGCCGGTGCTTACGGGCAACTGCCGTATACTTGCTTGAACACGAAATTTTAAAATCATCTGCGTAGCCACTGAGGACACGCCGGGATAACGGAATATCGAAAGCGGGATTGACAGCCAACAGGGAAAGAGTGGGTGAAAAGACCCCGCCTTGTGGTACTCCATTCTCTTGAATCGTTGGTGGAGAGGTTTTTCCACCTACAGATACTCTAAATGTGCTAGTATCGAGATTTTGTCGACCAAACCGAAAAACTTTGTGACCTAAGCCGGTTTTACAGACCTGGGGTGACATTGCGCATTTCGAAACGAGTGATTTTTATTCGTTTCGACCATTTTGACATGCCTTTGACCAGCTTTGTTTAGGAAACCAAAAATTTTACATTTTTTTACGAGACAAATTTTGCTCTAAATCTAGTACACCGAAAATATGAACTTGAAAAATATACATAATACTAAAACCATTTCGATTTGAGTTCGAATTTTCTCGAAACGAGTTACTCGTTTCGAAATGCGCAATGCGGCCTCTATGCTCGGTCGTAAGTTTTTACGATATCGTAAAATCGTAAAAAATAAGCGGCCTCCATGCTCGGTCGTAAGTTTTTACGATATCAAGGATAGCGATATCCATATGTTCGTTTCTCTCAATGATCTCTTCGATAGATTCCTTAAGCTCGTTGAAATAAGTTGTAGTTCCCCTGCCTGGGCGAAAGGCATGTTGTTCGTTGGCGAGTCGAGCTGTACTTTCCAAGTGTTGAATCACTCTGTGGTTCATCATTCTTTCAAATACCTTACCCACACACGAGGTCAGTGAGGCGGTCGATAGTTGATATCACTTGACAATCTGTTACTCTTTAATATAGGGATTATAATTAACTCACGCCATTCTGCTGGGTATTCTCCTCGCTACCAGCTAGTGTTATACCCGTGTAGAAGAACTTCTTTGGTTATGAATGGTAAACGACGCAACATTTGATATGTGATTTCATCCGGGCCGGCGGACTTTCCTTTGCTTTTTTCCAGAGCGAATCCTCCATGTTGAAATCAACATCCATTGTGGGGTTACTTGGTGGAGTAACGAACTAGTGGATGTTTTTTGGGAAATTTCCTCTTTCCAGAAATCCAGCGGATAGCTGCGAGAACTCGAATTTAAGGAAAAATGCTTTCCAAGTACTAACACGATAGCTGACGGATCTTCAACAAGAACACCATGTAGATCAATCTTAGGGATTCTATTATCTCGTCTTCCTGTTAGGCGATTGAAATGTTTCCACAATATGCCACTTGTGGTAGAGGGATATTGAAGCTCGATGCAAATTCAAATCCAAGGTTGTCCCAGGAAAAATGTCTGCCGTTGAAATCACCGGCAAACATAGATCGTTCAGAAATCTGTTCGGAAATACCCATCAGTGCTTCCGAAATGCGCAGAGCACTGTGTGTGTTGTTGTATACGCAGACGATTGTCAATTTAATAGGTGACCGAATCTCTACAGCCACAGCCGGGATATTGGTGTCCAGATGAATCTGTGAATGTGGAACACAGCATAGGACTACAAGAACAGCTAGACCCTGACGATTTCGGAATGATCCGGAAGAGTAGACGAAAAACTCATACCAGTTTTCGAGCTAGGATCCAAAGTTGGTACAAAGTTGGATTCCTGGAGGCAGAGCACGACAGGTAGTTGATTCCTTACTAGAATGAGTAGCTCATCCACGTTATTCCATATGCTTCGAATGTTCCATTGTAGTAGCAGAACACGGAAACCATCGCTGGTGGCCGGTTCTTCGGAGATAGAGCTGATATCTGAATCATCCGGAAAGTGAGTTTCTGGAAGGTTAAGTGGATCAACTTCTGCGTTCATTGGATTGAGATATGGGGTATGTACTTGCCTGGGCCCCACCCAATTTCCCAATGGCAGCAGGCACCGAACGACCGTTAGACGGCTCTGGATCATGCCCGAACGCGGCCAGCAAAGGGAGGAGATAGAGAAGTTACATCGATCGTAGCCACAGTTGGAGATGTTGCGGTGTCTGGTTGGAGTAACAAGTCCTGTGCGAAATTTTTATTCACCTTTCGAAAACAGTTGTCCGTGTGGCTTTGGTCGGTGAATGTGGCCAGTTCTGGATTTTCTGGTACGTTTCAACTTGTTTGGATCGTCGCATGCGGTAGGCCGATATTTTAAAGCCAGAAAACTTCGAGATCTTGTTCCTTTACCAGGATCGAATGAAGGCGACAGTGTGAGCGTCGTTAGTGAAACTGAAAGTTGAGCAGCGTTTGGGACTAATCGGTGCTGTTTGTGTTGGAAACTTGCCGGTGGTGCTTCCAGTTGCCCGATGCCAGCAAGCATCGAACGAACGTCGGGGTGCCCCGGATCATGTCCGAACTTCCTGCTGAAGCTCTACAAGAAAGGCGTTCGACCGGAAGACATTGGCATTATCACACCGTACCAACAGCAGGTCAAGACAATTCGGCGCATTCTGGATGAAAGTAATTTGCAGAAACCAAAAATCGGAAGCGTGGAGGAATTCCAAGGCCAGGAGCGTATGGTGATTATTATATCTACTGTGCGAACTTCGAAATCGCTGCTGCAAAGCGACCTGCAGCATGCACTTGGTTTCATTGCCAGCCCAAAGCGCTTGAATGTGGCCATCTCCCGTGCACGGGCGCTGCTTTTGATCTTCGGTAGCCCTCATCTGCTGTCAGCGGACAAACACTGGCGAAATCTGTTGTTCAGGGCGATTAATTCCGGTTCGTACTGTGGGTGCGATCTTCCCGAGCATATTGATCCCACGGAGCCAGCGCTGAATGGCGACGCACACAAGGAGGAGTGAACTATTGTGTAACGGTTGGAGTTTGATTACTTATAAACGCGGGTTCGTATATGCTACATCCGAATACCTCGAACGAACTGCAGTGTATCGTATTATTATGAGATGTATCATTTCTGAATTTAATTTTTATGTTTGAAACAAATAAAATAAATGAGATTAATTTTAAAGCACAGCGAATAATATCTTAAAAACGACTTTACAGTTTTTCAATTCCGAAAATCTATGAATTTGTCTTGCGACGGGGGAACTGTCTCTAAACAAAATGAGCATTGCAGGTGCAGGTCGTGGCCGAGTGGTTAGCGTCTCACATTATCATGCCGGGTGTTCGGGTTCGATTCCCGTTCTGGCCGGGGGATTTTTCGTCAAAGAAATTTCCTTCGACTTGCACTGTGGTCACGCGTATTCTAGAGCTTGTCTACATTCAAGGCGTGTTATTTGGCCTAAGAAATCTCAATTAAGTATTATTAAATGACGCTAATTAATGCATACGTTGAGACAGCAAAAGTTCCACAGGGAACGTTAACGCCATTCAAGAAGAAGATGCAGGTCTCCAAGAAAAGTCACAATCGGGAAACAGTCACGATGTCACGATTGGCCTCCTGTGAGATAAGGCATGAATCTGGAATTATGGTCCCTATTATATAAATCGAATCGAGGATTCGATACAATCCCTATCACTATCACATTGCGAGCAAAATTTCAAATTTCATATGTAATTCGAGATATTCGAAACTGATATTTCCTCAACGAATGAAGCTTAATAGGCGTAATGCATGCATGGATGTGTAATAAAAATGACATCATGGAACAATTTGCTTTACAAAAAATATAATTATTAGAAAATGAATCTTTTCATGTATTTTCACAAATGCAATCTATGGAATTCCGTAAGGAGTCACACATTAATTCCACTTTTTTTAGCAAAACATTCTTTTTCATGTAATTCTCTTTCAGCGTCGATTTCTTGTTGCAGCGGCGTTAATAGCTTCATTGTATTGGGCCACAACATATGGCCCTGAATTCTCGCTTGTTGTGTGCTAGTGTTTTCTTTACCTTTCACCTCATGTCAATCCAAATCTGTAATTTAAAAAAATAATTTTTGTTTTGCAAGACATTTCAGCTTCAGCATATGGTAGAGAAAGTTTGGTATAGTATAGCAATAAAAAAGAAAATTGCTGACAAAAGTAACACGTACTAATGTACGCTAGCAGGAATAAGCAATTTTGACGTAGGACTACGTCTTTCATTTCTATACCGGGGTGTAAAATCAAAGTTTCGAAAACGAAAGCGTTACGCCCGAGACCGAGATTTTGAGCGTTAATAGCTCCTAAACAACTGAACGAAATGGTATGATAAACACTTTTTTTTTATCCCATTTATTTATTTAAGGCTCATTAGCATTTTAGCTGTAACAGAGCCGAATTTTAATCGTGTACATGTCACATATTTATCATATCTATAATTAGCACATTACACAGTTGCCATTTTTTATTTGGCGTTAGAGTATTCCTTTCTATACCATTACAAATGGTACACATTTACACAGTAGCCATTTAGGCGTAAGAGTTTTCTGTCTGTTCTTCCATTATCCAGTTAAGACTGGACAGCGGAGACAGTCGTTGATCCATTGTTGAGTTATTTATAGAACAGCATCCCGATGTTTCTTGCAGAGCAGAGCAGATGTATGGATGAATCGATCTTATTTCGACCGTGGATCGATCTCCATCGCTGATGATTGTTGCGTGGACGTAGCTATTCTGTAACAACACAAAGATGGTCAATGAGGGCCCTGAGTTTTGAACTCACGATCGATCGCTTACTAAGCGAACGCGCAACCAATGTGGCTACGGAGACCCCCATGATAAACACTTCATTCGAAAGATAAAATGTCTACGCATTCTATACATGTTACTTTTTGATCCAAAAACTTGTTTCAATAGTCTTAAAATTGCTTTCAAAACAGGCTATTGAAATCACCAATCGGTATATAAGCGAGCGCCGCTCGGAAATCCACTCAGTTCTAATTGAACAGCGATTGGAGCATGTTGTCGCTGTTGTGGTGAAGCTCTTCGTTTATCATGAAAGCGCTGATGAACGGTGTCACCAAGAGCCTGTTTGTGCACCTTAGGTCAGACATGAATCCATCAGGAGGAGAGTGATGCCACAAACGGTTCCCCGGGAAGATCTCGAAGCAGCCGCTACACACACATACACGCGCGGAATTCTTTCCGTTTGGATGCCATTCAGCATCGAGAAAGATCCGGAAAATAATCTGCCAGTTCCTCTGGGAATTTAAAAATACATTCATGTGAAAGAGTTTATTTGAATGTTTTCTATCCATGTAACACTGTGACCAAATACATTTGGTTTAGTGATTTTTCAATCAATCACAATTAACAGGATAGCTTCTGAAGATTATTCTTCCCCATCAGTAGGATATTTCCGTATCCAATATTGTATGCGCCCGCAATCGATTATTGCTCAGTCGCCGAAAGTTCCGAGCTCAGAGAGTTCATTCCCCTCTAGTTTGCCTTCCAAATTGCCATCGTAAACCACGCCTTCTCTCGATTCAATCACGCACAAAAAGCATACTTAAGCGATATTCTGGTGGTGAGACGCATTCATTTTTCGTGAGGACATCGACATGACAACATCGTTGCTGAGGATGCTGGACGGCGAAGGATCGAGATCTGCCCTGAAACGCGAGCAGTTTGTTTGAAACTGTGAGGGAGCACAGAGAAGTCGATTCTTCAGGAGAAGAGAAGGTGACCATCGAAGCAGCCGCTACACACACACATACACGCGCGGAATTCTTTCCGTTTGGATACCATTCAGCATCGAGAAAGATGTAAAATTGATTGAATCGCTGAGGTTGTGAATTGATTTCGATGTTTATCCCCTGCGCTCGAACGCGATGCCTGGGGCGGGGTACTTGCTGTCGAACATCGCAATCGGTTGACCAGTAAATCTTCTGGGCTGCTGCGCCATTCGGAGAAAGAGAGGCGGTCTAGCTGGACCTTTCGCCATTCGGAGAAAGAGAGGCGGTCTAGCTGGGAACCTCTATACCGATGAAGTACGGAGGAGATATTTAGCAGGAAAAAAGGAAAACAATTAGGTAATTTATGGAAATAGCTTCCATTAGCTGCTTTTTATGACTGTTTTTATTTTGAAGAAATTAAGTTTTCATGCTAGCAAATTGGGTCGCGTTGGCCAGCTGATGGTCACGTAGTTGAATCGGAAAAATATACATGAAAACGGCTAATTTGTGAAAAT